>NC_134559.1:13866699-14175597 GCF_025594145.1 Primulina tabacum
AATTGGACATTTTCCAATAAAAATTATTTATTCATTTTGCCCTACCCACCCCGAACACCACGTGGACACATATCTTATTAAATATAATTTTTTTATGACTTGCAACCATCCATACATTTAAGTCAATATAATTTCCTTGTGTTCTAGTGTTGTTTCTTACCATTTTCCCATATAAAGATGCAAAAACGACGACAAAAATATTACGTGAAAAAATTAGAAATATATTTTTTTTAAAAAAATAAACATACTGAATTTTATATATATATATTTAAAAAAAATTGGAGATCTTATAAGTGGTCATGTACAATGAAATGATGATATTTGGAATAGGCATTTTACAAAATTAGAAAATAATAATTTGTTCCTCATGTTTCATTTTTTTAAAAATAAATAAAATATACGACAAATCTTTCTATGAAAAATCAATTGTCGATATCACTCACTTTCACATTTTGATGTTTCCGAAATTTTCCTGCTTCAATCTATCTAATCAGCATATTACATTTTGTACAAATCATACCAAAAATGAAAAAAAAAAATTGAATACAAAAAGTGACTTGATTTCTAAATACACAAATGATAAAACTAGTTACAAAAAAACACCAGAATAGTACTCATTACAAGAAAAAACACTTTTTTCTTCCAATTGTCCAAAAATATATAATTGAATGCCGCAGACAGATAATAAGATATTTAAAGTAAATAACATAACATTCTTCCACTCATCGGAAGACTTCGATTTTATAACATTTTGTAATTATTCATTTCAATTAAAACTTATATTCTGAAACTCTTAATCTTATACTCAACAAATACAAACACTGTTTTTATGAATAATTAGATTCAACACTCGAGCAAATAAATTGTTAAGAAAAACTTAAGTCGTTGAGTGAAATCAATGTGATAAAACTTGATGTGAGTGCTAAATGAGCAACTTGATGATTAAGAGTGGTCGAGCTTTTTCGGAAGCTTCAAAATGTGAAATGGACAAGTTACTGGGTGGGACAAGATTAATTATCTATCCACGTCACACCATGTGGGCATAGCCTGAATATAATTCTAGCCGTCAGATTGATGTGGGCTGTCACTAAAGATAAGGGCCCCATATTTTATTTTGCTGAATCAACGGTGGATTGTGGACCAGGTGTGCATTTTCACTTGGGAGAATGGGTGGTCAGTCCCCAATCCAAACCAATCTTGATCTTAGCTCCCTGGAGAGAGAAAATTTTTCCACATACCAAATTTACCCTTTATTCTATATGTAATTTTAATTGATCCCGCTCTTTCGAAAATGGTATCAGAGCCTGATTAATTTATTTCAAACACATGATTTATTATTACAAAGAGATTAAAATGTTTGAGGAGGAGAATTTTGAAAAAATTATGAATCCGAACTTATGTTCGAGCGAATTAATTTACAAGATTTATTCCAATATTTTGGAATATAAACAAGTGCATCTAACTATTGTTAAATATCAGAAGCAGAAAGAGAAGCTTCAGCAACCTCAGGTAAATTCTCAGGTAAACTTATGATTCAAGCAAATAAGTTTCTGAAGATAGTACCAGACTCCTCTAAGCTCTTTTTAGATCTTAGAGAAATTCAGAAAACCGTACAAAATTATGGCAACATGCTATATTTTGTACCCCAACGAGTTGAAGAAATCCTTAAAAGCCAAGAAGAAATTCTTAGAATATTAAAAGATATTCAAACAAGAATTCAGAAATTGGAGCAACAACCAGGTTCTAGTAAAAGAACTTCAGGAGGTTGGTTATCACCAGCATTTGGCACCGAACCTTTGTTACATCAACAAGGGAAGGCCAGAGTGGTGTCAAAACCTCTGACTGAAGAAGAAAAGATGATCAATCTAATTAAATATGTCTCAGAAAAGAAATTTATCTGATGACAACTTTAGAAAGGATTGGTCTGGAGGATCTACAAGAGCTTGCGGAATCTTTCGCAAATCTCAAAGTGGTAGATCTAAAGATGAACACAGCAGGAGGTGAAATACCTGCTATAACATGGTCATCTACTCAGGAACCACCAAGGGAAAGTGTGGGATCTCAGAATATTAACATGAGAGAACCCCAATCTGATTTTCATACTGGTGGAGGATCACACCCAGCGGGTACAAGGGCAAGGAGAAGTCAAATTTCCTTGCACCAAACACCCTACGGGAAGATTGTTTTAGATCCTTACGGGGTTATGCTTAACCTTGATGTATTAGATTTCAAAAACAAAGAAGATCTCATAGATGATTGAACATCTGCTATGAGAATCGCAGCAGGAACACTTGATCTCAACAAAGAAGGATTCATTAAACTTTTAGATTTGAGTTTAATGGGATCAATGAAGATTGCTTGGGACATGACTTCATTAGAGATGAAAGAATCAGTCCTGGTCGGAGAATCTCTAAGTGAGATAGCCGGAAAAATGGCAATCCTATTTAAACCACAATTTATAGTGGTAGACTATTTTAATTGTCAAGATACAGAGAAGAGAAAGAAATATACTCAGGCTCTGTATAGTCTTGAATTACACGATATATGTTTAGTGGATGAATACATTATGTTATTCACTAAATATCGATGGAATTCAAGAGTCGAAGAAGATATAGCTATGCAGCTTTTCTTCGCAAAAATGCCAAGTCCCTGGAGAGAAATGCTCATAAGGGAATACGTACCTGGTAATCCAGATACGTTGGCAAGAAGAGCCTCTTTCCTTAAAGAAAAATTGGCAGAATGGTGCCATATGGCAGCATTACAAAAGAATTACAAACGCTTAAGGGGTTCAACAAAAGAACTCCTTTGTGTTGTAAGGAAAATGATCTTCTAACAATTATTGGAATTAAACCATAGAATCATAAGAGAAAGAGTTTTATGACTCATCCTTAAGCTCGAAGTGGAAGAAGTTCTTGGAAACCAAGAACTGTTTGGTCTAGACAGAAAGCCAGATCTTATAAATCTGGACAAAGAAGCGGACCATCAAGGAGTAGGGTATCATCCCAAGCATCGAGTACATCTCGAAGCACATGGAGAACACCTACAAAGAAAACTTTCAGAAGAGCTCATACTCGAGCAAATGAAAGTTTCAAGGATTGTAATTGCTGGACATGTGGAGCAAGATGTCATATCTCAACCAATTGTCCAGAAAATGAAGAAAGAGGTATTAAACGCTTCGATCCAACCCCGGATATTGAAGAAACAGTTTATTACCAAGATCTTATTCAGGTATACAGATTCGAGGACATTACCTCGGATGAAAGTATATATGAAGAAGAAGAAGTTTTAAGTCAGGGAGAATCTGATGGAACAGAATCGGAATCTGACTGAGGACGAGGTGTTTCGACACGAAACACATGAAGATTTGTTTGGGTTTTTTAGCCAGACAACAATCTCTCACAATATGGTCCAAAGGATCATGAGAGAAAATCCTAATCTACAGAGATATCAAGTTTTCTCTGCAGGACAGGTAGAAAAGTTCTTAAAAAGTCTTGGCCTAAAAACAGAAAGCATCATCTAATCTATAAAGTTTCAAGAAGGGAAATGGCAATCCCGATGGAACTTACAGAAACAGAATGGAGATGCAACTAATTCCTTCAGAAGAAATTAATGTGGAGTTACAAAAACTCAAGATAGAAGTAGCAAGGACTATGTCCTGGATTCATATTGGAGCAATCCAGATCATGATAAAGGCTACTTTCAAAGAAGGGATAGATTCACCTATTGATATTTCCATATGCTATAAAAGAATGGGGAATCTACAAGATTCAGTACTGGGAACAATCTCAGGAAATCTCTGCGCAGGGAAGATTGTGGGAGTAATCTATCCAAGGATAGCCTACAACCTGGCAGATTGAGATTTTAGCCGAGCCTTGACATTACATCAGAATTTCAAGGAAAATAGGCTGATGAAAGAAGGTAATAGACCATACTCTATTACTTATCAGATTTCATATGCTCTATCTAATACATATCATTTTGAGTTGTTTATTAAAAACGAGTTTATTGAAATACCCGAGATATTCGGAAAAGTTGCTTAGGCAATTTATCCAGAACGAGTTGAGTTTCTTTTAATACAGGAAACAGATATCCAAATACAAGACAAACCGATTCTACAAAGGAATCAAAGTTTTAGATTGGAATCAAGAAGACTATCTTTTCAAGGAGATAGAATTACGAGTTACAGGTGGGGAAAAACGCCTGTCATAGAAACCCAATAGGAGCCGAAACGTTTTTCTACAATGGAAAAACTTAGATGCCCAGAAGGGTGGAAGGAAATAGAAATAGTATTTGATATTACAAAGCAAAAGATTTAATTTCCTTGTAATTCAATATACTATTTGGAACAACCTATGATAGGAACTTACCAAGTACTGATTAATATTGGAGAATTGGAAGTTCATATTCAAAGGATTCCAGGGAAAGAGTCAGACCGACTGATTCTTGGACTAGAGTTTCTCGAGGAACACAAACCTTGGAAACGTCTAGAATATGGAATGGAGTTTATGGCAGAAGATAAGATGTGGAAAATCCAATGACCACAAGCCCATTCTCCATATACATTCCAGTAGAAATGTTGTATGAACAATATAAGGCAGAATATTTTGCTGCTTATATTGATTCAGGTGCTGGAATCTGTACAGCAAAACGAGGAGTTTTTCCAAATAATTTGGAAGAAGAATTACCCAAGATTGCTGGAAGAGATTTTTCCAGAAGAATCTTAATCTTATGTAAAGAGATTAAGATGACTGAAATCATGATTGGCGGTGCTGGGCAAACACCTTGGTACAAGGTAAAGACACCACCAATTTATTTTTATGATACAGGAGCTGATATATTGTTAAGAAATAATTTCCTACAAATGTTCAAATCCTATACTCAAGAAAATGAGACTAGAAGATTAGTGTTCACAACACCCTGTGATCACAAAATCATTGTCCAGAGACTACGAGAGGCATTTTACAGAAAATTGCCGATCCAGTTTCGCAGCAAGCGTGGTGATTCATGACAATTTCTGAACCCAAAAATGAAGGATTCTAGACGGTTTGGATAAACAATGCTCCAGTTAAGAGCAGATCAAGTACTCCAACCAGAAGATATAGAATGCCTTAAGATAACTCTACAAACAAATGAAAGTAGAGTTCAAATCTAAGGTATCATTGGAAGATGTCAAGAAGAGGATAAAAAAAAATTACAATGAAGATCCCTTGGTATGGTGGGACAAAAATCAACTCAAAGCTTGCCTTAAGATTAAGGAAGGCAAAGAGTATGAATTTGTCCGTTGCAAACCTATCCCAATGAATATCATTGATCAAAAGGATATGCAGATTATAATCAAGAAACATTTGGACCTTGGTTTAATCAAAGCAGGTATGTCACCATATAGCAGTCCAGATTTTCTGGTAAGAAACCATGGTGAGATAAAACGAGGAAAACCCAGATTGGTTATTAATTATCAAGAAATTAATAAAATTCTGGAGTTTGATGGGTATTTTATACCAAGAAGAGAACATCTAATCAGTTGCATACGCAATGCAAAGATATTCTCTAAATTTGATTGTAAGTCCGGATTTTATCAAATTCGGATGGAGGAAGGAAGCAAGAAATTCACAGCTTTCTCCACACCTCAAGAACATTATATTTGGGAAGTGTTACCAATGGGATTGGACTAATTCACCCCAGATATTTCAAAGGAAAATGGTAATCTTTTTAAAGATTATTTTAAATTTATGTTTGTTTATATTGACGATGTCTTGATAGCATCTAGAAATATGGATGAACATGTTAAACACTTAGAGATTTTCTATAGGGTTTGTAAAAAAGAAGGACTGGTTTTATCTGAAAAGAAAGCAGTCATTGCTACAAGAAAGATTGAATTCCTCGGAATTGAAATCGATGAGTTAGGAATAATTCTGCAAGACCACATAGTCGAAAAGGTGCATAATTTTCCAGAAAATCTCAAAGACAAGAAACAACTTCAAAGTTTTCTAGGGGTTGTTAATTTTGCTGGGATATTTATTAAAAACCTAGCAAAACACAGGAAGGTGTTTTGTCCATTATTAAAAAAAGATGCAAGATTTATATGGACAAAAGAACATACAGAAAGACTTGTCCAGTTGAAGAAAATTTGTAAAGATCTTCCAAAAATGACGATTCCTCAAGATGAAGATGATCTGGTATTATACACAGATGTCAGTGATCATTGGTGGGCAGCAGTTCTTACTAAGCTCACACCAGATGGAGAACAACCATGCAGATACTGCAGTGGGTTATTATCAGATGCAGAAGCCATTAGATGGCATATCAACGAGAAGGAATTTTATGCAGTAAAAAGGGCTTTTGAAAAATGGTCATTATTTTTACTTGCAAAGAAATTTACTTTGAAAGTTGATAACACACAGGTAAAAGCTTTCTTAAGGAATAGAATTGAGTCTAAACCTGAGAATGCAAGATTATTAAGATGGCAGGCACTATGTCAGAATTATATTTTTGATATTGTGATAATAAAATCTCATGAAAATATTCTTGCAGATTTTTTAACAAGAGATGAACAACGGTGATATCAATGCCATCATCAAGATGCAAGGCATTTGAGGGAACACCTTGAAATGCTTCAAAACAAGTTTAACAAGTTGGTCTTAAACGCAGAAGTTGCGGGAAGACTACAACAAGCCGATAAGAGAGTTGTCTCTGATCGAATTTTAGGATGTTTACAGGCTTATACTCAGTTATGGCCTGTAACACAAAGGCCTATCCTCCAATGCATTGAGAAGCCATTGGTTTTCCAAATGGAGAGTTTTCGAGTACAGGACTCTATACCTGGAGCAGGGGATTCAAATACCCATAGCACAAGTGTTAAGTTGGGATCATCTCCAGATGAGTCGGCTGAAACAAAAATTGAGACTCCTGATCCTTATCTTGAGTCATAAGTCAACCCTTCATCTCGGGGATTGAAGAGGGAGAGATCAACCTTAGGCCTCGTACTGACAAAGGCAAATCTAAGGTTGGTACTAATGAAGTTGCAATTTCTCGATTTCACGTTTACCAACAGAACTGGGAGAAATTAAAAACAAGAGTTGGCATTAACCCAGCTACTAATAGGATTGATGTTTCAGGAAAATATCCTAGGGTATGGATGAAACCCAATTCATATCCCAAGGAGATCAAAGCATGGTATGAATTTGGGGCTCTTGCCTCAGTTTATACTACATCACCCAGCTTTTCGGAAATCTCAGGATTACCTAAATGGATCCAGGAAGCTGTTCATGAAACTTGGGCGAATAACGATTATTTGTCCAGAGGAGATGTTTTGGAGCTATACTTTTTCAGTGCAGCACCAGAACCTGCAAGAAAAGGCTCACACGAAGCCTTTCATTTCATCAAGTTAAGGAAGCCAGATACAAATATTCAGAAATTTATCAAGGACCCTCCGACAGAAGAAACACCCCTGGTTGCTTTAATTACTGAAGACGATATTTCAACCAGAAGAGCATAAGGTTTATGGATCTGTCTCACTGAGATGGACAAAGTCAAGTTTCCATTCAAATTTTATCAAAATTCTTTGAATAGATCGTTCCTGTTAAATACAATGACAGGAAAAACTACAAGTTTTGCAGAAGAAATATTTGAAAAGAAATCTTCTGTGGAACAGCAAGCTGACGGCAAGTAAAGAGACTCGTCGGAAATTCTGCAATATGGCACATGTAGGAAGATGGTCAGAAAATATCTGTCCTGAATGCCAGAATCAGAAAGAACCAGAGTTCGGTAAAGGTTTCAAACCGAGATCTGATCAGAAACATTTTACCGAAGCAAGGACAAGCAAGGGAAGGACCACCTTCACATTTTCCTCGAGGAAGCAAAAAGCCAAAGATTCATCGACAAAGTTAAAAGGAACATGTGATCATCCCACCAAGAAAAGAAGGACCACCATGTGAAAAATCATGTGAGTGGAATTCAAGGACCACCAATAATCGGTGGAAAAAGAACAAGGAGCACCAATAATAGGTGAAAAATGACAAAGGACATTGGATTCCTTATCTTTAAAGATAAGGGAAATCTAATAAACAAGAAACTGGACCCAAGTATCATACTATAAATAAGAGTAATTGGGAATCAGTAAAACATACAAGAAAAAACCTAAAGAAAATGTATTACGCATATCTAAAGGTTTTAAAAAGAAGAATCAAGTATAAGAGAAAAGAGGCGTATTCTCTTAAATGGCTAGTTCAACGATTCCAGGAAAAAGTAGATGAGATTACTGCAGATCTCTTACATACTCATCGTTACTGGTATCTTCGAGAGGTAAAAGAAGATGAAAAGTTAATTTCTAGATTAATAATCTAGAAAAAGACAAGAACATCTTAAGGGACCACTCAACCACTACATGGTCCATGTGCAAGCTGTAAAGGCTTATGAAGATTTGAAATCCGAAGTTCAAATCCGAAGAAGCCTTCTATAAATAAAGCATGAAGGAAGAAGTGAAGATCATCGAACATTTTCCTTTCTTTCAAGAAAAATTGTAATATTTCCTCTTTCTAGTTTATGATTTTTCAAGTTTCGGCTACTATCAGTAGCTAAACAAGTTTCTCCTCCTCTATAGGAGATTTCAATGTATTAATAAATATGTGTGTTTGAATAAAGAGATCTTTGCTCTTAGCCCCTCTCATGTATGATTTTCAAAATTTTATCTTTTATTATACACCCTAAGGTAGAAAACGAATTAGGGTTGTGCCAAGTATTACTGAAGGAATCTGCGTCAGTAACCATCGGTTGTGATCGCGTGGTTGGACCGTGAGGAGCAGTTCGTAAAATACGGTGGATATAACCCGGTGGTACTCCGGTCAAAAAGTTAAAAGATTTAATTTATTTTACGGAAGCATGATGTGCCATTATTTAAAAAGAAAAAATCAATTATTTAAATATATATTTGAGGGTACATTGGGAAATTAAACTTAGAAGGGAGTTGAGAGAAAGAATATGGTCGAACGGGTACTGAAGAAAAATTTTCCCTTTTCACTTCCACATGACAGAAACAGAACCGTCACTGCAGATTCCTAATTAAATATGTGTTCATTCTTTATCTGGTTGACCTTTTTCTACATCTCCTAATTAACTTAAAAAAAATATGTATTCCATCGATCTGCATGAATTTTTCGGATAAAATTTAATACAAAATATTAAAAATCGGAAACCGATATATAATTTTTCATAACTAAATTTTTTAGATTTATGACATTAGTATATTTAAAATATGATGAAATTTCGGTACAAAACCTTGAAAATCTGTATTAATATATTATATTTGAGTACTAGATGTTTCAGATATGAGATGAAAATATTATTTTTGAGTACCCAAACATGTATAATAATTTTTGACATTAATGACACATGTTTTTCCGGTGAAAATCGGTACAAAACATTAAATATCTTATACTAATAAATGATACACCAATGTAAACTCTTTTTGATCGGGTACTAATATATGATATTTTAGTACACAAAAAATTGTAGTAAGTTTGATATTAATATAATTGTTTCCAATTTTATATTCAAAATTTTATCTTTTGTATCATATCTAAAACAATAATATCTACAATATCGTATGTAAGTTCTAGGATTTCAATACTTTGTGTCGGATTTCATCCGAAAAATTGTTTTTCGTTTAAAGGTTGGGAATGAGTATTGAATTCAAAATCTTATATTAAATTTGTGTTAAGAAAATATTATTCCCAAGAATTTTGGTGTATGACAAAAACAAGTTTTCAGTTGCGGTTCGTATATCAGATATGCAGCAGTCCAACCGCTCAGCTAACTGATCAAAACTCAAAGCAGTTCAACCGCTCAGCTAGTCTCAACCGCTCACTTCAGATTGTTATCAGAACCGGTCATTAAAGAGAACTAGTTATTACTCAAAGACATTATCTGACCGGCTTAAATACATTCAAGTATTTACACCGTTTTAAAGACAACAATCTCTTACATCAGTTCCAAGATTGATCTACATTTAATTATCTTTCCCAAAAAGAGGAAGACCAAGTATAGACCTAAAGTTCTGTTGCTCAAAACAGTTTCCTTAAAAGGAGCTCCTCAAGAAAATCAATTCAGAACGATGCTGTGCAAAAGGAACATTAAATGCGTTTATCAAAGATAATTTAATGCTCAACATATCGAAAGCAACACATCTGTACAGAGGATCAGGTTAACGTTGTTTTGTACTTTCCGACCGTTAAGGAAATCTTGTATATTAACGGAAGAGTTTGCAAGCAGAAAGGCAGAGATTCTCAGCTGCATTATTACAACTGGCTTGCTACTCAAAAAGATCTCAGAGCGTTCTCAAAAGTTTATATACTCCATCGCTCAATCAGCACGCACTAAAGAGAAATTTATCTGATCATCTAAAGGATCATTTTCGTGTTACTAAATCAAAACCATTTATTCATATCATTAACCCTTTGGTTATTTGATTCAGTTTTGTTGTCTGGTGAACTAAGTGTTCTTAAATATCCAGAAGTGTAAAGTGATCACTAAGAGTTCCAAAACAGGCAGAGTGATAAGTCCTGATTGGACCGGGCGTTGCAAGAAGTTTGTAAAGCCAAAGTCTTTCAGTGGAATCCTTCCTAAGGAGGAAGAAGGGGTGACGTAGGAGTTGTTAATCTCCGAACATCCATAACAAACCTGTGTCACTTTACTTTCAGCAATTACTTATCTGTCTAAATCTCTACTCATTGTTTTAGCCTGTTATTTTGTTTTTAGCTGCATCAAATATTGTGAATCGTTTTCTGCACTTAAAAAGTAGTTCACATTCTCAACCGTTTGAGAAGACGTTTTCAACCGCCTAAAAACGGTTAAAATCACTGGTACACCGAGAAAATTTTAAAAGAGTTCATTCACCCCCCCTTCTAAACTCTTTCCTGATCCTTACAAGTAGTATCTGAGCGGGGTTTCTCTCAAACACTAATATCTTTTAAACACTTATGGCATCTTTTAATAAAGTTCATATGTTCTCTAAAGAAGATTATGATGATTGGAAGATTCCTATGCAGGCACATCTAGCAGCCCAAGATGATGATATGTGGTACATTATCACTGATGGGCCGATGAAAATCCTGAAAGTAAATACAGCTGCTGCTACAATCGAAGATGCTCCTCAGATGGTAGAAAAGCACAGATCAGAATGGACTGCTGAGGATAAGAAGAAAGCAAATCTGGATAACGTTGCGAAAGATATCCTCTACAAAACCTTGGACAAAAATATGTTTGCCAAGATCAAGACGTGCACTACTGCCAAGGAAGTATGGGAGAAGCTTACTCAACTATGTGAAGGCAATGATCAAACAATGCAAAAATGAAGCCAGGAGAAACTCTAGCAGAATTCGACGAACGGTTCAATGGAATCATTATCGAACTCACTTCATTAGGTAAAGATTATTCTAATCGAGAAATTGCTCTAAAGGTTATGCGAGCTCTTCCCAGAGAATGGGACGTGAAGACTATTGCAATGCGAGAATCCAAAGATTTGAACAAACTGGAACTTCACGATCTCTTTGCTGACCTTAAAGCATATGAGTTCGAACTTGGGATACAAACTGAAGAAGATCCATCAACCTCTCAGCAGACAAAGGCACTGCCAGCTACTATAGTGACTCTTCCGGTCGAAGAGTCCTCAAGTAAGAAATCGGCCGAGCAATTAAGCAATGAAGCCATGTCCTTATTCGTTAAAAAATTCAGTAAATTTATGCGTAAAAATCATTCACAGACGAATAAACCTCACTACAACAAGGACCATACTGATGATGGTCAAGCTTGTTTTAACTGTGGAAAGAAAGGACACATTATTGCAGAATGCAACAGGCCAAAGAAAGATGAAAAGAACTCAAGTGATAGAAGACGATTAAAAGACAACAAAAGATTCATCAAAAAGAAGAATCAGCGAGTCCTAGTTGCAGAAGAAGATAAAGGCCAATGGGCTGATTCAGAATCAGAAAAATCTATTTCTAAAGAATCTTCAAGTGAAAGCGAAGATGAGAAAGTAGAGTGTCTCATGGCAAAAGAAGATCAAGAATCTACTGATGAAGTGGTATTTGATTTTAACTCTGATGAATTCACACGAGATGATCTTGTCACCGCACTTCATGACATGGTAAATGAGTTTAAGAGGCTATCACAGCAGTTCAATGAAGCCACAACAGAAAAACAAAACTTGGGAAACAAGTTAAGTTTCTCTAGTTGTTCGCAGCAAAAAGAGGTTAACGGTTTGAAAGTGAAGTTAAGTCTGCTAACGGCTGAGAACGATGATCTGCGAAGATTGTTCCATGCTACTTTGAAAGAAAACAAACGGTTGATTAATACAATCAACATTTGGAACAAGTCCTCTGTTTCTCTTAACGAGATGCATGAAATGCAGAAACCAGCCGGAGACAAAACCGGAATAGGTTATAGCATTAATGAATGCAGTACTTCCGGAGTATCAACTCAACCGCTACTAGAGAAAGACAGTTTAAAACCAATTAAATTTGTCAGATCTAGCATGGTATATGAACATGATAAGACTGAAGATCAAGGCACTCAAAATGAAAATCTTGAAAATAACAGAAGGCGATGTGGCTTAGGATACGTCGAAATTGAGAATGCTAAAACCAACAGATCATGGCTCAGACGCAGGCCTCTTACAACCGCTCACAACGGTTCAAATTGGGCCAGCAGAAAGCCAGGGTCAACTGGAAATCATTCAAAAACTAGACCTAATCATTACCACAACAGCCGACCTGTTCAAAAGAGGTATCTATTGAGTGACAATGAAAAACGATTGAAACAGTATACTGCATAAGCACTGCATACATCACTTGATTACGCACACAACAGAAACTATTTTAGGACACATCATGAAAAATCCTTCAGGATAATTCAAGTATGGATCCCTAAAGGACTGATAAATTCAGGACCCAAATAAAAAAAGATACCAATTTCTATCTGCAATAATGACAGGTGTCAAAGAAAAGGAACCTGGAAAAATCCATTTGGTTCTTGGATAGTGGATGCTCTAGACACATGACTGGAAACAAAGATCTCTTATCAGAAGTAGTTAACTACAAAGGTCCAACAATCACCTTCGGTGACAATTTTAAAGGTAAAGCTGTGGGTAAGGGTAAGATTATCCACGACAAAATTATCATTAGAGATGGGCTGAGAACGATGATCTGTGAAGATTGTTCCATGCTGCTTTGAAAGAAAACAAACGGTTGATTGATACAATCAACATTTGGAACAAGTCCTCTGTTTCTCTTAACAAGATGCATGAAATGCAGAAACCAGCCGGAGACAAAATCGGAATAGGTTATAGCATTAATGAATGCAGTACTTTCGGAGTATCAACTCAACCGCTACTAGAGAAAGACAGTTTAAAACCAATTAAATTTGTCAGATCTAGCATGGTATATGAACATGATAAGACTGAAGATCAAGGTACTCAAAATGAAAATCTTTAAAATAACAGAAGGCGATGTGGCCTAGGATACGTCGAAATTGAGAATGCTAAAACCAACAGATCATGGCTCAGACGCATGCCTCTTACAACCGCTCACAACGGTTCAAATTGGGCCAGCAGAAAGCCAGGGTCAACTGGAAATCATTCAAAAACTAGACCTAATCATTACCACAACAGCCGACCTGTTCAAAAGAGGTATCGATTGAGTGACAATGAAAAACGATTGAAACAGTATACTGCACAAGCACTGCATACATCACTTGATTACGCACACAACAGAAACTATTTTAGGACACATCATGAAAAATCCTTCAGGATAATTCAAGTGTGGATCCCTAAAGGACTGATAAATTCAGGACCCAAATAAAAAAAGGTACCAATTTCTATCTGCAATAATGACAGGTGTCAAAGAAAAGGAACCTGGAAAAATCCATTTGGTTCTTGGATAGTGGATGCTCTAGACACATGACTGGAAACAAAGATCTCTTATCAGAAGTAGTTAACTACAAAGGTCCAACAATCACCTTCGGTGACAATTCTAAAGGTAAAGCTGTGGGTAAGGGTAAGATTATCCACGACAAAATTATCATTAGAGATGGGCTGAGAACGGTGATCTGCGAAGATTGTTCCATGCTGCTTTGAAAGAAAACAAACGGTTGATTGATACAATCAACATTTGGAACAAGTCCTCTGTTTCTCTTAACAAGATGCATGAAATGCAGAAACCAGCCGGAGACAAAATCGGAATAGGTTATAGCATTAATGAATGCAGTACTTCCGGAGTATCAACTCAACCGCTACTAGAGAAAGACAGTTTAAAACCAATTAAATTTGTCAGATCTAGCATGGTATATGAACATGATAAGACTAAAGATCAAGGTACTCAAAATGAAAATCTTGAAAATAACAGAAGGCGATGTGGCCTAGGATACGTCGAAATTGAGAATGCTAAAACCAACAGATCATGGCTCAGACGCAGGCCTCTTACAACCGCTCACAACGGTTCAAATTGGGCCAGCAGAAAGCCAGGGTCAACTGGAAATCATTCAAAAACTAGACCTAATCATTACCACAACAGCCGACCTGTTCAAAAGAGGTATCGATTGAGTGACAATGAAAAACGATTGAAACAGTATACTGCACAAGCACTGCATACATCACTTGATTACGCACACAACAGAAACTATTTTAGGACACATCATGAAAAATCCTTCAGGATAATTCAAGTGTGGATCCCTAAAGGACTGATAAATTCAGGACCCAAATAAAAAAAGGTACCAATTTCTATATGCAATAATGACAGGTGTCAAAGAAAAGGAACCTGGAAAAATCCATTTGGTTCTTGGATAGTGGATGCTCTAGACACATGACTGGAAACAAAGATCTCTTATCAGAAGTAGTTAACTACAAAGGTCCAACAATCACCTTCGGTGACAATTCTAAAGGAAAAGCTGTGGGTAAGGGTAAGATTATCCACGACAAAATTATCATTAGAGATGGGCTGAGAACGATGATCTGCGAAGATTATTCCATGCTGCTTTGAAAGAAAACAAACGGTTGATTGATACAATCAACATTTGGAACAAGTCCTCTGTTTCTCTTAACAAGATGCATGAAATGCAGAAACCAGCCGGAGACAAAACCGGAATAGGTTATAGCATTAATGAATGCAGTACTTCCGGAGTATCAACTCAACCGCTACTAGAGAAAGACAGTTTAAAACCAATTAAATTTGTTAGATCTAGCACGGTATATGAACATGATAAGACTGAAGATCAAGGCACTCAAAATGAAAATCTTGAAAATAACAGAAGGTGATGTGGCCTAGGATACGTCGAAATTGAGAATGCTAAACCAACAGATCATGGCTCAGACGCATGCCTATTACAACTGCTCACAACGGTTCAAATTGGGCCAGCAGAAAGCCAGGGTCAACTGGAAATCATTCAAAAACTAGACCTAATCATTACCACAACAGCCGACCTGTTCAAAAGAGGTATCGATTGAGTGACAATGAAAAACGATTGAAACAGTATACTGCACAAGCACTGCATACATCACTTGATTACGCACACAACAGAAACTATTTTAGGACACATCATGAAAAATCCTTCAGGATAATTCAAGTGTGGATCCCTAAAGGACTGATAAATTCAGGACCCAAATAAAAAAAGGTACCAATTTCTATCTTCAATAATGACAGGTGTCAAAGAAAAGGAACCTGGAAAAATCCATCTGGTTTTTGGATAGTGGATGCTCTAGACACATGACTGGAAACAAAGATCTCTTATCAGAAGTAGTTAACTACAAAGGTCCAACAATCACCTTCAGTGACAATTCTAAAGGTAAAGCTGTGGGCAAGGGTAAGATTATCCACGACAAAATTATCATTAGAGATGTACTTCTAGTAGAAAATCTTTGTTATAACCTAATACGTATAAGCCAACTATGTGACAGTGGTTACATCGTAGAATTTCAAAAACTCTTATGCAATGTGAGAACAACAGCTGGTAATATCATGATAACTGGACATAGAGAGCAAAATACATATAAAGTCAAATGGAATGATGATTTTCTTAGCGTACCTACTTGTTTTGTTGCTTTAAATGGAAATAAAAATTGGTTTTGGCATAAGCGTCTTAATCATCTCAATTTTAAATCCATTGCTACTATCAGTAAACTTAATCTTATATCTGGCTTGCCTAACATTGACTTTGCCAAAGATAGAGTTTGCAAGGCATGTCAATTAGGAAAACAGGTCCGTTCAACATTCAAAAATAGAGGAAGAAATTCATCAACTGGATGCCTGGAACTACTTCATATGGACTTGTTCGGACCAATACCGATGATGAGCTTAGGGGGAAGGAAATATACTCTTGTCGTAATTGATGACTTCTCCAGATTTACATGGGTGATGTCCTTGAGTTCAAAGGATCAAACCGCTGATCAACTAATCAAGCTGCTCAAAAGACTTCAGAATGAGAAAAGCAAGGCAATTGACAGAATCAGGAGTGACAGAGGAACTGAATTTCTAAACCATTTTCTATCATCCTATCTTGAATATCAGGGCATAAAACATGAATTGTCAGCTAGCAAGATCTCCACAACAGAATGGAGTAGCTGAAAGGAGAAATTGCACTTTGAAGGAGGCAGCTAGAACCATGCTAGCTGAATCTGGTATTTCACAAAAGTTCTGGGCTGAAGCTATCAACACAGCCTGTTACACTCAAAACCGGTCCATGATTAATAAAAATCATGAGAAGACTTCATATGAAATATGGACCGGTAATCAGCCTGATGTTAGGTACTTTCGCATATTTGGTTGTAAGTGTTTCATTCATATAAATGGTAAAACACATCTTACTGCCTTTGATGTAAAAGCTGATAATGGTATATTCTTAGGCTATTCAGCAGTGAGCAAAGCATATAGAGCCTACAACCAAAGAACTCTCACTGTTGAAGAATCTATACATATTGTTTTTGATGAATCATCTATATTTCATGACACTAGCAATAGCTGCATACATGATTTGATAAATAATCTTGATGCTACTAACCTTGAAGCAAATAGTGAGGATGAGGTAGATCTGAGAAAAACAGGTGGAAGCATATCAAAAGAAAATCCAACCACTCAAGAACAAACTCAACAAGTGAACGAACCAGAAGACAACCAGCAACCACAAATGTACAAAATGAAGAAGGAGTTTTGGAACAAGAAAAGGAAACCATTCAACCAACCGAGCTAAATCCATATGGACCATGTCTCCAGTGAAAAAAGGATCATCCACTTGAGCTGGTCATCGGTAACCCTACTGCTCCTCTTAGAACAAGAAATCAAATGATAAATGAATTCATGCATGCTGCGTTTGTCTCTCAGATAGAACCTAAGAAAATCGATGATGCACTACTTGATACTAATTGGATAGAAGCCATGCAGGAGGAACTTAATCAGTTTGAAAGTAGTTCCTCGGCCAAATAACACTCATGTAATTGGAACTAGATGGGTATTCAAAAACAAGATGGATGAAAGTGGTTTAATTATTATAAACAAGGCTAGACTAGTAGCTCAGGGTTATATACAAGAAGAAGGTATAGATTTTGACGAATCTTTTGCCCTTGTGGCCAGGCTAGAGGCCATTAGAATATTTTTAGCATTTGCAGCATTTAAAGAGTTCAAAGTATATCAAATGGATGTTAAATCTGCTTTCTTGAATGGTTTATTGAATGAGGAAGTTCATGTAGAACAACCACCTGGTTTATTAATCACACCTTCCCTGAGTATGTTTATAAACTTGACAAAGCTCTATATGGACTAAAATAGGCCCCGAGAGCATGGTATATACATGAACCAATTTCTTGCTTGATCATGGTTTCACAATTGGAACGGTTGATAAAACTTTGTTTAAATTCTCAAAAAAGTTTGTATAAATATATGTGGATGATATTATTTTTGAATCAACTAACCCTAAGCTATGTGAAAGATTCTCCAAGATTATGCAGGAACAATTTGAGATGAGCATGATGGGCGAATTAAATTACTTTTTAGGACTGCAAGTCAAGCAGTCCGAAAATGATATATTTATCAATCAAGCCAAATACACTCGAGATATGCTAAAGAAATTTGGCATGGAAAATTGATCTCCGGCTTCCACCCCAATGAGTTCATCAATTAAGCTGGATAAAGACAAAGGGGGAATTTCTGTTGACACAAAAATGTACAGAGGATTGATTGGTTCTTTGCTATACCTAACCGCCAGTAGACCGGATATTATGTTTGCGGTTTGTTTATGTGCACGATTTCAAGCTAACCCTATGCAATCTCATTTTATAGCCGCTAAACGCATTCTTAAATATCTTAAAGGAACTACTAATGTGGGTCTTTGGTATCCCAAAGATTCAAGTCTCAATCTTGTAGGGTACTCGGATGCAGACTATGCAGGGTGCAAAGTTGACAGAAAAAGTACAAGCGGTTCATGTCAATTTTTAGGCGAACGGTTGATATCATGGGCCAGCAAGAAACAAACGTCAATTGCTACATCAACTGCTGAAGCTGAATACTTAGCGGCTGGAAATTGTTGCTCTCAGATGCTATGGATACAGCAGCAATTAAAAGATTATGGAATTCAAGCTACTGAATCTCCTATATTCTGCGATAACACTAGCGCAATAGCTATCACGTTCAACCCTGTCATGCACTCTCGGACCAAACACATTGATATTTAACATCATTTCATCCGAGAAAATGTCTTGAAAAAGGAAATACAGCTGGAATATGTTCATACGAATCAACAGACGGCCGATATTTTCACAAAACCACTAGCCGAGGCTAAGTTCTCTCATTATCGTAATACGCTTGGTTTAATTGACTTATCATGTTAAAGGATGTTTCTTGTGTATGCTCAATTTTAATTTGCAGGAAATAAAAGTAAAGAGTAAGAGACGGTTGGTAATATAAAATACATAATTTCATCAATATTTTTTTAAACATGGCGGGGGAGGAGTGCATTCTCAATTTCCTTATCAACGTACCCACTCCAGAGTCCAACCAGCTGGTCAGCCCTCCGGTGGAGGTACGTAAAAACTCCTCTGAGATGGCTATCCTCCTCAGAGTGCTCTGCTCCTTATAGAGCATGAGGAGATAAACGCCGTCATCAGAAAAGATATACGCATTATCGGCCACGTGAAGACGTCGCCGATATCTCCTCAGAGCTGCCATCTCGCGGGAGGAAGCCTCGAGTCCGCCCTCAAGGATGGACTGGAGTTTTTGACACCTTAGTCCACACAGCCAGAGTCTTCTTCAACACCTTGCTCTCCATCTCAGATTTGCGGGAAGCCACTGCTGCCTTCATGAATTCCTCCGCTAAGTCTGGACTGATATATCTCTTCATTTCTCTTATCTGACTTGCTTATGAGTTTTTCAAAGTGACTATATCTCTAACCTTCTGCATGTATTTATAGATAAAGAACCAAGCGCCGAAGTACATGTAATCATGACTGCAGTGGGGGATGTGAAGTGTTCTGTGTTAAGCAACCGACGTTTCATTTTCCAAAATTATTATTTATGCATCTATTTAGGGGGAACAATGGTTAAGAATGATTTATATATTCTTTAACCGGCTCCTTCCTAATCATATTATTTATCCGGTTCAAAAATTTGTGGACACAATACCTCCACGTCATTTTCGTAAACATTACTCCAACTTTTCGACTGCTTCAGTCTGACGAGATGGATATCTCTTTGAAATTCGAAAATACTCATTTTACCGCCGTCCATATTTTTTTTCCAAAAATTTTAGAAACACCCTTCACTATCAGTCTTCCACGTGGACTGATTGGTAAGAAATTGAACCGCACATACATACTCTACATTTGCAACCGTGCTAAGCTTACTTTGTTTTTGCAAATCGATCGCACTCTCATCTAACTTGCAGGTGTTGAATTCAAACTCTCTCAAGAAAATCAAGACAATGGCTGTTTCTCTCACTCAGAATACTGTCCCGGTTAACTTCACATCCATCTTTGCCACGCCCAACAAGTCCATGAAAGCTATGTTCCGAACATTCGAACAATCTGGGCTTCGAGCATTTCTGGGTTGCAGCTACAGTTACTCCGATACATTATTGAAAGAATTCTTTGACTCTGCCCACATGAAGAACGAGAAATCATTTGTTCTGTTCAAAACAAAAACCTCACCTTCACACAGAAGATGTTTGCTGAATTGTTTAGCCTACCCACTGATGGCATCATTGACTTCTCTACACTACCCATCGGGAATATCGATCTTTGGCGCAAAAATTTCTCACTCACAGAGTCTCCTATCTCTCACCCAACATGACCAAAGCACGATTTAAAGATCGAATTTCGCTTGTTGGCTGACATTGTGGCAAAAGGACTTCTTGCCAAGGCTGGGGCTTTTGATAAAATCACCTTGGAGAAATTCTTTGTAATGGCCACTATCTCATCCGAATTACGAGTAAACTGGTCTGATGTTCTCTTCAAAATCCTGGTGGCCATGATCAACAAAGAAAATCAATCGCAAGGCTTTGCGGTACAAATTTGCCATATGTTGATTGATGCTGGGGTACAACCGGTTGACATGATTGAAGTTGGAAAAACTAAGCTCTTCACCTGGGTATCGGTTGAAAAATTTATCAAAAAGAACCAGCCGACAGATGAAGTATTGGTCTCCATCAAGACGGAAGCCGGGGAAGAATTTGTGAAATAAAAGAAATCATCAAACATCGGTTCGACCGTCAAGGCCACAGATAAAATTCCAGTCGCTCAGGTTTTTAAGAAAAAGAGAACTAAACATCCAGCTAAGATCAAGTTGGTCAAGCATCTTTCGGCACCATTGGTTCCTGCCCCAATTCCTGCCATCGCAGTCATGAAGTTGAAGGGAATTAAAATTGCAGAACCAGAAATTCAGTCATCTTATTCTGGACTTCCAATCATTCTATCATCAGATAAAGGCAAGAAGGTCTAAATTGAAAATCCACCGCAAAACAATGCTGTTCATACAGCCATAATACTCGCAAGCGAGCAAGTAAATGAGGGGGTTCAGAAAAAGATCAAAATGTTTGATACGTGGGTTCAGTATCGGACGACTGAAACTTTTGATTCGCTACTCAAATCTGGAAAAATCAAAGCAGCCGCTAAACATGAGCGGTCCATTTTGGAATGGGCAGAAACGGCTGATATTCAAACCGCCCTTCATCGACGAGATTTTCTGGAACTTCAAATGAAGGAAAGCACTCTTCGAATCATTATTCAGCTGAAAAGGCAAAATTTTGATCCTGTAAGCCCTATTGCCATGGATGATTCGGCCGTAATATCTCAACTTGAGATGGATGCTTTGGGACTTGCTATGAGAGTCACTCAGATGCGTCAGGACCTCAAACTTCCAACTACTGAAGAACATGGCAAGTTTGATTCTATAATGCAAATTAATGAAGAATTGAGTTCAGAACAGTTTCAAACCATCCCTTCCAAAAAAGGTTCTTCATCTAAGTCTTCCGGTTCAAAACCCTCTTCACCAGTACCTTCACAGTCAGCTCCACCGGGAGATGAAGAAATCCACTGTTCCTCCATCTGAAAAACCCACTTCTGAAGACTTATTGAGCACTGAATTACAGAGCCATCTGAGTGACACTGATATTCCATATAAGTCTCCAAGTGCCTCTCTCATGGAGATATCTACCCAATTGTCTCAGCCTGATTTTTCAGCTGCTCAACTTGTTTCTACTGATGAGGCAGAAAAGTTTTTATTTGATTTTGATCAAGCTGTCAATTTTCAAGATCAAACAGTTTTTCCATCAAGCTCTCCCACCAAAGATGATTCAACAATTCTTCCGGAACAATTGTTGACCACTCCAAAAGAAGTACAGGACACCGAGTTGATCCCAACTTCATTGCCTGATCAATCTCCTCCGACCAGTCCTTCTTCCACACAACCTGCTCAACCAATTGTTACCAGCACTAAAACCTCGACTTTCACTGATGATATTGATAAAATCATTGAGGACATCACTGCTGAACTTCATGAGCCTGAACAATCAAATATTGCTGAGAAACGCTCTTCCTCTGAACTGATTCGTCTCAAAGACAAATCACTATCAGACGAAGGTCAACCTGAAGAAGAAGAAGAAGATCTAGAAACAAGTCGTCAACAACTAATCTTGACTAAGTTGAGTACTATGGATCAATCAATTTTGGCTCTCACTCGAAAGTAACTTGATCTTCAAGAAGACCTTCGCTCAGTCAAGTCGGCTCTCCGCAACGATATCTCCACTATGGAAACCGGTTTCTCGATCAAACAAGCTCAACACAACGCTAAACATATCAACATGTGCCTTGGCCTCTCGGAGCAAATGACCAGTCTTCAGACAAATTTGGAACAACGCCTCGATGCCCAAGGTGCTCAGCTTGCGGAAATCATGACTTTCCTCGTACATGGTGATGTCAAAAAGGAGGAAAGAGAGCGACAAACGGTTATTCAAGCTGCTGAAATATCGGTCATGAAGGAATTGCACAAATTAAAAGAAAAGGGAGATGAGGCAAAAAGCAGTGGATCGAAGTAAAAGGTCCATAGTTATTTTTTTTGCATATTTACGAATTACAGCCGGTTACTCTGTTAATTGTAATTTCATTCACTTAATGAAATACAATTTTCTCTTGTTCTTATATACTGTGGTCTATATCTTAAATGTTTCCTGAGCCTTACGGCTAAGTTTTGTCATCACCAAAAAGGGAGAAATTGTTAAGAAAATATTATTCCCAAGAATTTTGGTGTATGACAAAAACAAGTTTTCAGTTGCGGTTCGTATATCAGATATGCAGCAGTCCAACCGCTCAGCTAACTGATCAGAACTCAAAGCAGTTCAACCGCTCAGCTAGTCTCAACCGCTCACTTCAGATTGTTATCAGAACCGGTTATTAAAGAGAACTAGTTATTACTCAAAGACATTCTCTGACCGGCTTAAATACATTCAAGTATTTACACCGTTTTAAAGACAACAATCTCTTACATCAGTTCCAAGATTGATCTACATTTAATTATCTTTCCCAGAAAGAGGAAGACCAAGTATAGACCTAAAGTTCTGTTGCTCAAAACAGTTTCCTTAAAAGGAACTCCTCAAGAAAAGCAATTCAGAACGATGCTGTGCAAAAGGAACATTAAATGCGTTTATCAAAGATAATTTAATGCTCAACATATCGAAAGCAACACATCTGTACAGAGGATCAGGTTAACGTTGTTTTGTACTTTCCGACCGTTAAGGAAATCTTGTATATTAACGGAAGAGTTTGCAAGCAGAAAGGCAGAGATTCTCAGCTGCATTATTACAACTCGCTTGCTACTCAAAAAGATCTCAGAGCGCTCTCAAAAGTTTATATACTCCATCGCTCAATCAGCACGCACTAAAGAGAAATTTATCTGATCATCTAAAGGATCATTTTCGTGTTACTAAATCAAAACCATTTATTCATATCATTAACCCTTTGGTTATTTGATTCAGTTTTGTTGTCTGGTGAACTAAGTATTCTTAAATATCCAGAAGTGTAAAGTGATCACTAAGAGTTCCAAAACAGGCAGAGTGATAAGTCCTGATTGGACCGGGCTGTTGCAAGAAGTTTGTAAAGCCAAAGTCTTTTAGTGGAATCCTTCCTAAGGAGGAAGAAGGGGTGACGTAGGAGTTGTTAATCTCCGAACATCCATAACAAACCTGTGTCACTTTACTTTCAGCAATTACTTATCTGTCTAAATCTCTACTCATTGTTTTAGCATGTTATTGTGTTTTTAGCTGCATCAAAGATTGTGAACCGTTTTCCGCACTTAATAAGTAGTTCACATTCTCAGCCTGTTTGAGAAAATGTTTTCAACCGCCTAAAAACGGTTGAAATCGCTGTTACACGAGAAAATTTTAAAAGAGTTCATTCATCTCCCCTCTAAACTCTTTCCCGATCCTAAAAATTTGTTTCTTGATGTCAAATGAATAATGTTATGGACATTTAAGATTATTTATTATAATAATGACTAATTGAGAAGATTATGAAAATAAGCTGGTAGAGACTTATAGCACGATATAAGGATAACAAATATATATTCTCTTTGTATGTTATTGACAATAAAATCATTAAATCGTCACGATTGGTTAATCTTGTGAGATATATGTGTAAAAATTTAATGTAAATAAAGAATAAGTTTTTCGCGAGACTGTCTCATGGATCTTTATTCGTGAGATGAGTCAACTCTATCCATGTTTATAATACAAAATAAAAATTTTGACATAAAAAATAATATTTTTTATAAATGACTCAAATAAAAAATCTGTTTTATGAAATTGATTTATAAGATCATTTACAAATTTTTTATGATAAATAAAAGACCAATTATTATTTTATTTAAGATAGAAACTTAATGGGACATGAAAATTCTCAAGTCCCACTTGATGTCGGTGATGTTATTAAAAAATTTATTTTAATTTACCTTTTCCATCATATGTGGTGACCATAAAACTTTGTAGAAAATAATTGGGTTTTTTTATAGGATGGATCCCACTTTAATATGGGCCCACCTTCACACTTTCTGGTATTTGAAAAGTATGACCATAGAGATTTTTTCGCCAGGATATGTAGGGAAAATAAATTGTTAGTGGTTCATCGATCTTGAGATATAATAATTTGTGGTTGATTTTTATTTTGTTAAAAAAGTATGAATCAAATTATTTTTTTGTGATTTATTATAATTTTTTTGTACATTAGGTTTAATTTTTAATAATTCGTGTAAAGAGAACTTGTTTAAACAAAATAAATCACTATTTAGAACATCAATTGAAGAAGATAGTTTTTAATGTTAGATTTATTTTCAAGAAAATAAAATTTGTAAATTGTACTCTCTAATTGATAATTAGCATCAAATTCTAATAGCGGTTTCCCATCGGAGAACTTGGCCAGCTGACTCTTTTTAGGTAACTGAAAATATTCCACCTTTTCTACGACAATGACTTTTCTACCCTCCATTGGTAAATTATTCTATATATATATATATATATATATATATATATATTATTTTTAACTTTAATTTAATATTCACCATTTTTATTTTGACATTCACACACACCACACGATTTTATATTTTAACTAAACTCTTATGAATTGGAATTAAGAAAATAAATTCTACAAATTATTTGTACTAAAATGTAACTGATATCAAATTTACGTGCTAAGGAAAATATTTGGAAATCCTTACAATTTAATTAAAGTCGAGGTCGTTATATCATTCGATACATCGGTTCTCTTATTCGCGGCGGTAGAGAAAGTCTTTTGAGAAGACTTGTTCAAATATGTTTGCAGCAATGGCAGCAGTTCTTAAGTTAGCACACTTGAAAAAAAGCAATGGAAGTAAATTAGAAGCATCTTCGTTGAAAAATATATTTAAAATGTGAGTATTGAATATTTGAATGTTGAAAATAAGAGTTGTAAATATTGAAAATTAGTGTGTGATGATGTAGGTAATGATGTATTTTATTTTTGGATTATTTGTAAAGATTTCCTATAAATAGATCTCTCATTTGTGAAGAAAATCACAATTGAGTAGAGAGAAAAATATTATAAAGTGTGTAGTTTGGTAAATTTTGAGAGTTTGAGATTTTTAGTTTTTACCATAAATTTTTACTTTTTCACAACACGTTATCAGCACGAAGCTCTAAAAGTCCTCCATATTTTTCCAAGCTCCAAACAGAAGAAAAAGGTAACAAAAATAATAATATTTATTTTACTGTTATTTATTTATTGTGTATATATTTAATATATAATATAATGTTATTATTAGAAATAATAAAAATAAATTTTTCAAAAACTTGTTATAAATCCTGGGAGGATGTTAAGACGACATCCCACACTCCCGGTAAGGGATACGACAAGTATAAAAGCCTATAAGGTTTTTAAACAAAATAACTTACGACACCTCATTATAATAATGTGATATACATAATTATTTAAACATGATTAATATTATATTCACCATATTATTACCATAAAATTATACAAATACATACATTTATTTTTTGTACACCAACGGTCATAAATGGTAACAAAACGGCTAGTTTTTGCCCTATAAATATCATCTCACAAACACATTCAATCACTCCAACTTTCTCTTCTTCTCTAAAAATTATTCTTCATCAAATTTTTCGAAGAAAAAAGAAGATGACTTTCTCAAGTTATTTTTAATTATTTTGGTTATCATACTCACGAGTCTTTTATTTATCGGAGAATATCCTCCTCGTGTGTTTTTTTTATTTTTACAAATACTTGTACTTGTTGTTTATCCATTACTTTGTATTGCAATATTCATTAACTAATAAAATGCATCGTAATTTTTTTAGTACCACCATGTCAAACTTGGCAAAACTCGAATTCATTGCTCTTGATATCACGGAAAAAAAATTATATGCCATGGACTCTCGATGTATAAATGCATCTTGAGTCATTGAGTCTAAATGAGACCATAAAAGAAAATGGCATATCGACATCCCAAGAAAAGGCAAAAGCCATGATATTTTTGCGTTGGCATCCCATGGCTTTGTGGAAAAGATTAAAAGAAAGATTCGAACAAATGAATTTAGTGAGAAATCATCAGGCACGACCCACTGGTTCAACGGCATTTCCTGAAGTAAATGTCGTAAGCAAAAATGAATTTAACTCTGGAAACCAAAATCAAAGTTATAAACAAGATTTTGGTCGTGGACGAAATCGAGGTCGTGGTCGTGGTCGTGGATGTGGACGTGGAAGTGGTCGTGGTCGTGGTCGTGGACGCGGCCGTGGTTTTGAAAATAATCGAGATAGTTACTTTTATAACTCATCTCAAAAGAACGTCCCAAACCATCCACAGAAAAGGCATCATGAAAATATGAGTGTTAATGAGAATCACTCAAAAAGATATGAAAGTTCTTGTTTCAGATGTGGTACTCCAGGACATTAGTCCCGTATTTGTCGAGCCCCTGAGCATCTTTGTAAACTTTATAAAGAATCATTAAAGGGGAAAGAAAAGGAGACCAACTTCACTGAACAAAGTGAATCTTTGAGTGATTCAACTCATTTTGATGCTGGAGATTTTCTGATTGATTTCTCAGACAATGATCAATTTGCTGGTGGAATAAATATGTAAAATATTTTATGTACCCATATGATAATGTTTTATTGTGTGCTATATTTTTGCATTTTATTGTCAGTAATTTTATTTCATTGCATATATTTTTTGAAGTTGAAATATGGAAAATACTATGAGCAAAGCTGAAGTTTGCATACCCGATAGTGGTACAACGCACACTATCCTCCGAGATAAAAGATATTTCTTGGAACTAAAACCAACAAAAACAAGGGTGAATACAATATCAGGTCCTGTAGAATTGATTAAAGAATGTGGTAAAGCACAATTTTTGTTACCTAATGGTACAAAATTTTTTATCAATGATGCTTTATATTCACCACAATCGAAAAGAAATTTGTTGAGTTTTAATGATATATATTCCCATGGGTATGATACTCAAACAATGAATGAAGGAATGAGAAATATATGTGTCTTATCACATATAAATCAGGAAAGAAATATGTGATTGAAAAACTACCAATGCTCCCTACTGGATTGCATTATACACACATAAGTCCCATTGAATCAAACATGGTAGTTGATAATTCTTCAATATTAACCAATTGGCATGACCGATTGAGACATCCTGGTTCAACAATGATGCGAAGAATTCATAGAAAATACACATGGTCATCCACTGAAAGACCAGAAGATCTTTCAGAATAATAAGTTTCAATGTAAATCATGTTCTCTTGGAAAACTTATTATAAGACCATCACCAGTCAAAATCCAAACTGAATCACCAATGTTTCTTGAACGTATTCAGGGTGATATTTGTGGACCAATCCATCCACCATGTGGACCATTCAGATACTTTATGGTATTGATTGATGCCTCCAGCAGATGGTCACATGTATGTTTATTGTCAACTCGAAATGTTGCATTTGCAAGATTACTTGCTCAAATAATAAAATTGAGGAATCAATTTTCCGATTATACAATCAAGAAAATTAGACTTGATAATGCTGGTGAATTTACTTCCCAGACTTTCAATGATTATTGTATGTCTATGGAAATCATTGTTGAGCATCATGTTGCTCATGTACATACACAGAATGGATTGGCTGAATCATTGATTAAACGTCTGCAAATGATTGCTAGACCAATGATTATGAAAACAAAGCTCCCTATTTCTATATGGGGACATGCAATTTTACATGCTGCTTCATTAATTCGCATCAGACCAAGTGCATATCATAAATACTCTCCATTGCAGCTTACATTTGGTAAAGAACCAGACATTTCTCATCTGAGAATTTTTGGATGTATGGTGTATGTGCCTATTGCACCACCACAACGAAAGAAAATGGGACCTCAAAGAAAGGTTGGAATTTATATCGGTTATGATAGTCCATCAATCATTCGATATCTTGAACCTCAGACAGGCGACGTGTTCACAGCACGTTTTGCTGATTGTCATTTTAATGAGGAAATCTTCCCAATGTTAGGGGGAGAACAGAAACATACCGAAAAGAAAATTACATGGTATGTATCATCATTGTTACATCTGGATCCAAGAACAAAGCAATGTGAAAAAGATGTACAGCAAATTGTACACTTGCAAAGAATAGCAAATCAAATACCAGATGCATTTGCAGACACAAAAGGGGTAACTAAATCATATATACATGCTGCAAATGCCCCTGCTCGAATTGAAATTCCGAAGAAACAAATTGAAGATACTCATGATGTTATTAAACGCCTGAAGCGTGGAAGGCCAGTAGGTTCCAAGGATAAAAATCCTCGAAAAAGAAAATTCATAGAGAAACACGATGATCACAAAATAAAGAATGATGTTTCTGAAGAAACACATGATGATCACAAAATAGAGAATGGTGTTCCTGAAGAAACACATGATGATGAAAATGTTCTGTCAGAACCACAAACTGACGAGAATCATGAAATCTCTATCAATTACATTAATACTGGAAAAATATGGAACCGAAAAGATATAGATGAAATTGATGATATATTTTCTTATAATGTGGCAATCGACATCATAAATGATAACGAAGATCATGAACCAAAATCTTTTGGTGAATGTAAAAATCGGCAGGATTGGATAAAATGGAAAGATGCCATCCAGGTTGAATTAGATTCGCTAAAAAAACGTAATGTTTTTGGACCTATAGTCCTTACACCCGAAGGTGTAAAACCTGTTGGATACAAATAGGTTTTTATTCGAAAGCGAAATGAGAAAAATGAAATAGTAAGATATATAGCTCGACTTGTTGCACAAGGTTTTTCTCAAAGGCCTGGAATTGATTATGAAGAAACGTATTCTCCTGTGATGAATGCAATTACGTTTCGGTATTTGATTAGCTTGGCGGTATCTGAAAATTTAGAAATGCGTCTTATGGATGTTGTTACAGCTTACTTATATGGATCACTTGATAGTAATATATATATGAAAATCCCTGAAGGATTTAAGATGCCTGAAGCACAAAGTTCAAAACCCAGGGAATGTTATTCTGTGAAATTACAAAGATCATTATATGGGTTAAAGCAATCAGGTCGAATGTGGTATAATCGACTAAGTGATCACTTGATGAAAAAGGGATATGTGAATAATTCAATATGCCCTTGTGTTTTCATTAAGAAAACAACATCCGGATGCGTAATTATTGCTGTATATGTTGATGATTTAAACATCATTGGAACGAATAAGGAAATTCAAGAAGTTGTGTCATACTTGAAGGAAGAATTTGAAATGAAGGATCTTGGAAAAACCAAGTATTATCTGGGTTTACAAATTGAACAAAAAGAATGTGGAATGTTTGTTCACCAGAAAAATTATACAGAAAAGATCCTTAAACGTTTTAATATGGATAAAGCAAATCCTTTAAGTACTCCAATGATTGTTAGATCATTAAACATAGAAAAGGATCCATTCCGTCCATGTGAAGATGATGAAGCTATTCTTGGTCCAGAAGTACCATATCTAAGTGCTATCGGTGCTCTTATGTATCTTACAAATTTTACGAGGCCCGATATATCTTTTGCCGTAAATTTGTTGGCAAGATTTAGCACATATCCAACAAAGAGACATTGGAACGGAATTAAACATATATTCCGTTATCTACGAGGAACGACAGACTTGAGACTTTTGTATTCAAAAGATACTAATCCAAGTATAATTGGTTATGCTGATGCTGGATACTTATCTGATCCACACAAGGCACGTTCCCAAACTGGATATGTATTTACTCGTAGAGGCACTGCAATTTCTTGGCGTTCACAGAAACAAACGCTCGTAACAACTTCATCAAATCATGCCGAGATTATTGTATTACATGAAGCAAGTCGTGAATGTGTGTGGTTAAAATCAATGACCCAACATATCCAAATCTCATGTGGATTATCATTCGACGAGAAGCCTGTGATACTATATGAAGATAATGCTGCATGTGTTACTCAAATGAAAGAGGGATACATAAAAAGCGACATAACTAAACATATTCCTCCTAAGTTCTTCGCATTCACTAAGGAGCTAGAGAAGAATAAATGTATTGATGTTCGTCACATTCAATCAAGTGAAAACTCATCAGATCTCTTCACAAAGGCACTTCCTACGTCAATATTCAGAAAGCACATATATAATATTGGGATGCGCAATCTACGAAATTTGTGAAGAATTGTTCGTGTCAGCATGAGGTGGAGTTTACGTGACTGCACTCTTTTTCCCTTACTATGGTTTTTATCCCAATGGGTTTTTCCTAGTAAGGTTTTTAACGAGGCAGTATAAAAACACGTAATGAAGACAATCATTATGATCATCATCACAAGGGGGAGTGTTGAAAAATAAATTTAAAATGTGAGTATTGAATATTTGAATGTTGATTATTTGAATGTTGAAAATAAGAGTTGTAAATATTGAAAATTAGTGTGTGATGATGTATTTTATTTTTGGATTATTTGTAAAGATTTCCTATAAATAGATCTCTCATTTGTGAAGAAAATCACAATTGAGTAGAGAGAAAAATATTATAAAGTGTGTAGTTTGGTAAATTTTGAGAGTTTGAGATTTTTACTTTTTACCATAAATTTTTACTTTTTCACAGCACATCTCAAAAATATTTAAAAATAAATCCCATTATTATCAAATTAATTAGACATCATAATTTCATTGTTTTGTATTGATTAAATGAAAAGACATGGAAGTCTAAAAAAAATCTTGAGCAAAGATACGAATTAGGTAAGCACTTGTCCTGTTATCAACTCGCCAATTGTTAATTCTATCTGGATCCTAATCATCAACTCCCCAACGGTTCTATGATTCCATCCTCTCTGATCGGTTTCCTCTTAAATTCTAGCCATACTTTTGCAGGCTGCTTGGAGAGATACAGCGGGTTCGTGGGATTTTGGCGATAGAAATGGATTCAAGAATTCTGGGCTGGCGAAAATTGAGCGAAGAAGGCGCCGATAAGTAGACAGGGATAACCAATTGGCCCGGCCGACTCCGGATCAAGTCCGGTGTATTGTATTGATGCATTTGTGTGTTACGAGATGGTCATGGTTTTTTTATGCTTGTGGATAAAAGGTACAGAGTATTGCTTTGATTTGCTAATAGCCCGGTTGAGGCATGTGTTTGGTTTCGGGTTTTGATTTAAACTTTTTCTTGGTTTTCATCTTCAATCTGTGAATAAGAATATGAACTTGGTTGAAATTTTTTTTCCTGGGTTGCTGGAATGCGACGGATCTTAGTCGGGAAATTTGGATATAAAATTGATTTGAATTAGTTTTTCTGGGTTTTGATTTGCTGATTTGATTCAACAATTTTTTTTTCTTGCTCTTTATTTCAAGGTCAATTTCGAAAATTTATACTTCATCAAGTAATTTGATTTGAACTTAAAAATTTATCAAATCCATTTTCATACCTTTGGTCGTCTGTCTTTCCCCGATCAGATGAATTATTACTCGAGTTTCACACTAATCTTATTACCAACTTCGAGGCTGATCGAGAAACAGAGTACAACTGTCCGTACACTAACTTTAACTGCAGATAATCGAGTTATCCCTTACCTTAAATTCTCTGGAAAGCTCAAAACATTTATTACAAAACAAACAACTATTACGGAAACCCAAACATATTGCTACGAATAAACATGGCAAGCATCCCTGATCAAGCTGGAGTTTTAGTGTGGATCCCCCCTAGCCTGAATAGACACGCGAACCATTCGAAAGCAGTTCCGAGTAAGCGAATTATATCCGAGAAAATACGGGCTTTGATGGCTCCTCGGACGGGTAATGGGCGGTAGGAGAGCTTCTTGGCCGAAAATGGCTCCTCCTCGACATTCAGAGAAGGCCCAGAACCCAACATTTCTGGTACTGTTTGAGGTGGGTTTGCTTGTGGGTTCTGAGATTGGAAAGAGTCGCTTTTTTTTTTTTTTGGCGAAGAAAGATGCTTATTTATACTACGGGAATCCCCTATGATTCTTTCACCGGCTACGAAATTTCCTGCTGATCTAGTTTTGGCAGTGCGAGTCTATGTTAAATTAAATTATGGTCATGCTACAATTGAGATTACATATTTTAATTTATAAAAAACGTTTGATATGATAAAGTTATCTTAAATATATTTTTTGAAAGGCTTCTTCAATTCGAAGCTCTTGAATTCTGACCAATGATTTTTAGTCACTCTTGAACGTAATTTTAACCGAAATTTCAACTACGGATTCAACCCTTCAAAGTGATATTTGTTTTACATTGCGCTCTCCCTATCTCTGGGATACAAATTTTTTTTTACATTATTCCCTCTCTCTCTCTCTTTCTATATATATATATATATATATATATAATATTGAGAACAAAAAAATATTCTCATCTCAGGTTACGTTAGAATTGAAAGATTTGAGTGAATTGATTCCAAATTCAAAGTTGAATCCATTGTATCAATTTGGTTAAAAATTATAATGAATGATTTGAAATCACTTGTGTTAGTTACATAAATTTTTGTACTTCAATCAACATGGTCATTTTAAATTTATGGATTTCAAATACTTTGATTTGAAATCCTCCCACAAATTTAAATATATCAATCTAAACACAACCTTAATGTTTTAAAATTATCTCGGATCACGGTTCGAATGGAGACGTGAATAGAATTTGAATAAGTATGTGTTACATTCGAAATTTGACGGCTTATAAGTTTTTGTAATATCCCACCTTCATTAAACCGTGTTCTCAGCTTGTTTAATTTCTGCACTGAAAATCGACGGCAATTTCCTTTCTTGGACCACTGGGGCCAAGCCACCAAATCTCGTTGCATGGCATCAGAGAAATATTATACGAGGAATTATTGTTGAGTTTAGATTGAAAGATTTGAAATTCATGGTTTTAAATTTATTTTCGTCACATTTACGAAATAAATTCACATCTATCTCTCTACTTATTTACATTAAAACTATACTGATCACAATGGGTTTGATACAAATGCCATGTAGCATAGTCTGGGTCAGATATTATGTTAGTTTTTGGTTGTTCAGTCTCTCTGAAAACAGAGAGAGCAGAAGTGTGTTTAGATTTATTACTGGGCACGAATGAGACAAGATTAACTCAGCAAAGTATAATGTAATACCAAGACGAATTTGATTGCATGTCAGATTAAATAAGCAATTTTTTTTTGGAGTGTTATTTAAACCTTCTTTTTTGTTAATTAAATTCCATCGTTTGGTTTTCTCTAAATATTGAGGACAAAAACTTGTGTGGTAGTTTATGGTTGTACACCATTAGTCCTTTTGACCCGGGACAACATTGAGACTCTATATGATAGTATTGCACTTTGACTTGTTTACCGACTTATATGGGGTCATCAGGTGACAAGGTTGAGTGTTTTGTCGAAACATATAAGAGTCTATGCATTGTAGTCGGGGATTCACCGCTTACCTTCAAGTATGGATATTCTATGTGATCTCATGTGTATGTAGTTTGAAATCTCTGATCAGAGTGTTGGTGGTAATTAAGAAAGGGATTTCTTAAATTACACCATCGATGCAACTACGACATGACACATAGTATCGATTCTTTGACAGCTCTCGATATACCAATAGTTGTCGGATCGGTCGCGATATATGAGATGAAGGGACCGTATTGTACGCTAACCATAATAGAATGGTTCTTGCAGGTACTATCATTTGATACCTAGGGAATCATGTAAGCGATGCTGCTAAGCGTTTAACATGATTGGTTGGGTAATATCAGACTTGAGTTCTGACGTTCTTATTATCAAGGAGTTGATAAGTAAGAATGAAGCATTTGTGGTATGCTCATATAAGGACATGTTTAGTCCCGAAACACATTGAGATATGAATCCACTGCTAGTTGTATCAATGAACCATTAAGGGTCATACAAGTGCTAACTTTCTAGATCCCATTGAAAAGTAAAATAGTTCAATGTATTGAACGGCTTATAAAGGAGTTTATAAGTATAAAGAAAAATAGAAGTATGACTTCTATAAGATGATTATGGGGATTGTAACTTTTAATTTGTGGAAGTGTTCCTAAATTAATAGTTGACCAAATAAATAATGTATTTGAAAATTTTGATTTTCATAAACATTATTATGGACTAAATTAAAATAATTCAAGTGTTGAATTAATTAAACACTAGTGGACCTAGTAGAGTCTAAATAATTAAATTAATTCAAGTGTTGAATTAATTAAATAACATTGAGTCTTGTAGAGCCCAATTGAAAATAATTATTCAACTAGTGGGCTTGAGTAAATTCAAGCAAAGTTTATTTAGTCTCAAATGTGTTTAAGATATTTAAATAAAAGTCAATGGAGTTTGTAATTGTTACAAGCCCAAATAACATGCATGGAGAGGCGAAGAATTTGGAGACAACTTTTTCAATAAACAAGACATGTGTCTCACATGCACTTTAGCTTTTTCAAACACCAAGAAAAGTCTTCCTTTCTCTCCTCCCAACCCCTTATGGCCGAAATTTCTTGTACCATTCCCTCCAATTTTTCTTCTTCATTTTTGTTGAGGAAAGTAAAAACTTCTCGAAGAAAAATCCTCTAATTTTTATAGTGCAAAATTAGAGGGGATCTTCCTTGTTAGAGGTGGACCTAACTTTGAAGGAAGTAGTCCATTTGAGCAAGGAGTGGTGTTGCAAGCTGGTAGATTGTTTACCTTCAAGAGCTAAGTTGTTTACAACTTATTTGGAGCCAAAACATCAATCCTTTTGATTGATAGGTAAAATTACTAAACACGCTATGAATGTCATTTTCGTGTTTTTGTATTTGCTACACACACTAGTGGGTGCTTGGTTTTTCTTGTAAAATATTTTGTTTTGAAACTTCCGTTGCGTATCCGGGCACCATAACCGATCCCCTTTCAACTTATACATCAACTTGCTGCATTTCTTATAGTTGATATAACTTTTTGCTATGACTTGTTGCATTTCTTATAGTCAATATGAATTCTTGTTGTGATTGTTGTTTGTTAGGATCGAAGATAATGGTTTAGAGGAGAGGTGAACGAACTGTTATGCAAATCATGTCAAATAATGTTAAGCTTAAATTGTGTTAATAGCTCAAGTCAATATTCCAATTAGACTTAGTAATTTGTGCTACTAAAAACAAGTTTTAATTGCGAAAACTACTCAGATTACTTAGTGAGTATGATATAAAAGTAACATCTCAATTTTCTTTATCTTACTTATGAGCACATATGATAGTCTTAGTAGCACAAGTAAATACTAGTGAATAAAGAGGCAAGAAGTTTTATATGAAAGTTCGAAGGCTAAGCTTATACGTCTCCTATTCTTCTATTTTTAGCAGGATTCCACTACAAGATTTGATCAGTGAAACAACTTGTAAAAACCATTTCAGCTTGGTTCCACAACCCTAATGAGCTGAAACTCATAGCACTCTTCTCTTAAGCTAGATATGCTCAGAAACAAGCTTCTGATAGCTACACTTAATTCTTACAATATAACAACGCTAATGTGTAAAGATAAGTGAGAATACAAAGTGCACAATATTGATCCTTAATCAACCTGATGGGAAACTGAGTGTATGTAAAAACAGCTTAAAGATGAATCTTTTTAGGATGTGTGATTTGAATGCTTGATGAAGATTGATAAAGCAATACTAGTTTTTCTGAGAGGTCTTCAATATTGATGCATTCCTTATTTATAAGTGTTAGTCCCCAACGAAAATAAATATATCGGTAATAACAGATGTATTGGGTAGCTTACGTGATAGGATCGGTTGATAGGTTGAAATGTGTTTAGGGGGGGGGGAGGTTGGATAAACACTCACGATTTTTGAATCTTTTCGAATGAAGTGTCAGTTATGTGATAAACTGAAACTAAGAATATTGTCAGTCGATGACAATCACTTTAACTGATGACAGTTACGGAAATAAACTGACTGAAAGATAGAATAAATAACTAAGGTAATAACACGAAATTTATGGATGTTCGGAGAATGAAATAACTCCTACGTCGCCCCTTCTATCACAAGGATATGATATGTACTAAAAGACTTTGATCGATACAAAGATTGTACAGACCCACTTCAGTTTGGACTTAACACTGCCAAAACTGAAACTCTTAGTTTACTAAATAACTCACAGTTCTTCGACTGAACTTAGCACAACTGATCTAGATAAGATCAAATAAACAATAAAACTATTTGTGCTTGTAAGCTCGAAAGATAGCCTCAAATGCTATAGATAAATCAGATAAGTGTGAGCTTTTGATATTTGAGTGAGAGATATGAATTCAGCAGGGTAACAACAAGCTTGAGAATTGAAAGATCGATTGATTTCTTGCTCAACTGCTCTTCTCACCTATTTATAGGCTTCTCTTCAACGGTAACATTAAATATAATTTGAAACAATATATCCATTGATTGCCGCGTCAATATTCTTCTGACAATCGTACACTGTAAGCTTTGAAATGCTGCGTTCCACTATGAGTTGCAGTCTTCTTAGTACTGTTGTCGGTTGAATGTCCTTTTCAACTGATGACGTGTACAGCTGAATGATCAGCTGATAAGTAAATGCTGGTAAGCTTTCAACTGAATATATCAACTGATCAGTTTCCAACTGATCAGTCAGTTGTCTTAGATAGTTCAGTTCAGCTGGTTTCAGTTGCCTTCGATAAACTGCGCATTAATCTTCAGTTAGGCAACTTGTCAGTTTTTGATCAGTTAGTCCACATAGTTTTAAACATAAAGTTTGTCAAACCACCGAAATTAAGTTTCCAATAATTTCTCCCTTTTTGGTGTTTGACAAAACTTGTAAAGTATGAACTGATCAACTGAACTTAAAATAATCTTCGAATTCATTGTAGATAAAATAATTCTTCTAATGTACAGATTCATACAAAGAATAAAGAATCTTCAACTATTAACTGAAGTTAGTTGATCTTCATATCTTCTTCTTCCCTTTGTTCCCTTTGTCTTCTTATGTTTCTCTAATTTCACCCTTTTTGTCAAGCACATCCACTTTCTTGGATAGAATACGAACATCTGCTGCGATATATTTTACAGTATTCATCACAATGTTTTGTAGTAATCAATCCTTTTGGTGACTGTACTCTCCAGAAAATCAAAGCGTCTGCCGACTAATGCTTGGGTTTGAAAATGAGATTCAATCGAAAGTCTATCTTTCTTGATTTCTTCCATCTGTTGAAATAGAGAAGTCTCACTCTGATTGAGTTTATTCAGTCTGTCCATTGTAAACTCATTGTTCGAGTTGAGCTTCAAAGTGTGTGCAAGTTGAGTTGATTGAATTGCAGAAATATCATTCATCATACTGACGAGGTTGGACTGAACAGTTTGAAATTCTTCAAATAGGGCATCAGTGTCTGAAATCCCAGGAGACATGGCTCCGAAAGTTTCTGGAATCTGTTCCCTTTCCTGTTGAGTAAATACAATCATCGCACCGTCAGTTGGTTCTGTTTCATGCGCCACTATTTCAGAAATATTTTCAGTTGTAAGTTCCTGAGGAGGAGAAGAGACAGTTGGAAGAACAGAAGTAGTAGAAGGTTCTTCAGTTGATTGAATAACTGGTTCTTCAGTTGATTGATGAAATGGTTCTTCAGCTGGCACTTCTTCAATTGAGACTGAGAGCAGCTGAGCCTCTTCAGTTGGTTCCAAAACTGCCTGTTTAGTCACAACTGATGACTAAACTGGCTCTTCAGTTTCTTCAAAAATGGCCTTCTCGGCCTTTTCTTCAAAACTAACAGCTTGATCAGTTGGTTTATCAACAATAATAGGATCAGCTTGTTCTTCAGTAACAATTGGCTGGTCTGCTGGTTCCTCAGATATAACAACATCTTCAACTGATCTTGATGTTTCTAGCTGAATATCAGAATTTACTGATTTGATGACCTCATCAAGATTGGCCAGTGATAATTCAGCTTCAGAATAAGGCGTTGGATCAACAGTTGAAGATGGAGGTGCTGAAGATGATGATGGTTGAGCAACTGATGTGGAAGGTTCAGTTGCCTGTTGAGTTGTTTCAGCAACTGTTTCCTTGGATGGCTCTTGAACTGACTGTTCCCCTGGCTCTTCTTCAGTTAATAAATCTTGGGAAGCCGCTGGAATGATCAGTTCTTGATCCATTTCCCAGTTTTTGATCTCTATTTGCAATGCAAAAAGATCCGTGTCCAGTTGATTATGCACAGCTGTATCATTGAATGCAGTCGGACTTGTAGGATCAAAATTCAGTCGCAGTTCAGCAACTATCTTTTGTAGCTTCTTAGCTCTCAGTTGATTGAAAAAGTAATTCTTTCGCTCCAGAGCCTGACAAATTGTAGAAGCCTTGACTAGCCTTAGAACAACAGTCTCCAGATCAATAAATTTCTTCAGTTTAGAATTCTTCTGAAGCTGTTTAGGAAAGACCTCAGTTCTGAACTTCACCCACTCATTGTAGGCTTTGAGCTTATTCGCTGCAAATTCATTGATCTCTTGCCAAATAAGATCAATGTGAGTTTGGATGGCATTGGTTGGCCTGGGCTCTTCTTGCAATTTGGCTTTGCCTTTAGAGTGAGTCAGGACATGAGGAATGCTCAATCATGATGTAGTTGCATCAATATTTTCTCTGATCACTATTCACTTAGGTCTGGCAATAGATAGGGAAGTGTAACCAGTAATAGTGATCAATGGAGCCTTAACTCTAGCAAGCTTCTTCTTGTCACCAGATTCAATGACTTTTTTCTTCGAAAGGATGGTAGATAAAGGCAACTGATCCTCAGTTGAGGGTTCAGTTGGAACAGCTTTCAGTGGAATAGCCTTGATAAGCTGTTGAGCTCCTGACTGCATCAATCTTTCAGTTGGAATGGTCCCAACTGCAGCAGCATGCTTTGTTTTAAAGGTTCATGGCTTCTTGACGACCTTGGGAGATGGAGTCTTTTCTAAGTCAGTTTCACTGACAATTAGTTTGCGTTTAAGCAACTTCTTCTGAGTCTCCTTTCGTGCTTTCTTAACTGATTTGGGAGCTCCTTCCATCCCAATTTCCTTCTTCACTTGAATAAACTTCTCAGGAGTCATAGTCCAGTTTTTGCTTGGGTGGCTGGAAATTTTTGGTATTGAAGATTTTCAGTTTCGATGATTTCTCAGAATCATCAGTCACCACCCCTTTTACTTTCAGCACATGGATGAGCTGCACAGCAAATCCCTTTGACTGCTTGGACGACTGAAACATATTCCTCAGAATGTTGAAAATAATATTCTTCCAGTTCAGTTTTCGTCCAGCCATAATAGCAGTCATGGCCTGAAACTTCTCCAGAGTGAGTGCAGAAAATGATCCAGAAATGTCACTTCTTTGTTCGAATACACCTTTCCAAGTGCCACTTTCAGTGCCACTTTCTTTGTTCGAATACACATTTCCAATTGCATTCAGCTCATTGATAATGTCACTGATCCTCTCATCATATTCGTTCAAGGATTCTCCAGCTTCCATCTTGATGTTATCAAACTTCTGAAAAGCAACTGATAGCTTGTTCTCTTTTGTTTGCTCGTTTCCTTCACAGAGCTGGATCAGTTTCTCCCATATTTTTTTGCCAGTTTTGCACATCTTGATTTTGCTGAAAGTTACTTTATCCAGCATTTTATATAAGATATCCTTAGCCACATTGTCTAGGTTGACTTTCCTTTTATCCTCAGTTGTCCGTTCATCTCTGGGATTTTCTATGCGATGAGGTGCCCCACCAGTAATGGCAAATGCTGTATTAGCTTTTAGGATCTTCATGGGACCTATCAGTAATGACATACCACATGTCGTCATCTTGTGCAGCTAAATGAGCCTGCATTCTGATTTTTCAGTCGTCAAAATCTTCTCTGGAAAACATCGGTATTTTATTGAATGAAGACATGTTGATCAGTTTTGAATAAGATTATTCTGAGACAAGATTCAACTGCTCTGATACCACTTGATAGGATCAGTTGATAGGTTGAAATGTGTTTAGAAGGAGGAGGTTGAATAAAAACTCAAGATTTTTGAATCTTTTCGAATGAAGTGTCAGTTCTGTGACAAACGGAAACTAGGAATCTTGTCAGTCGATGACAATCAGTTTAACTGATGACAGTTGCGGAATTAAATTGACTGAAAGATAGAATAAATAACTGAGGTAATAACACGAAGATTTATGGATGTTCGGAGAATGAAATAACTCCTACGTCACCCCTTCTATCACAAGGATAGGATATGCACTAAAAGACTTTGATCGATACAAAGATTGTACAAACCCACTTCAGTTTGGACTTAACACTGCCAAAACTGAAACTCTTAGTTTGGTTACTAAATAACTCACTGTTCTTCGACTGAACTTAGCATAACTGATCTAGATAAGATCAAATAAACAATAAAACTATTTGTGCTTGTAAGCTCGAAAGATAGCCATGCTATAGATAAATCAGATAAATGTGAGCTTTTGATCTTTGAGTGAGAGATATAAATTCAGCAGGGTAACAACAAGCTTGAGAATTGAAAGATCGATTGGATTTCTTGCTCAACTGCTCTTCTCACCTACTTAGAGGCTTTCTTCAACGGTAACATTAAATATAATTTGAAACAATATATCTGTAATGCCCGAGATTTAAGTATTGTAATAAGACATTAATTAATTGACAGAATTGAGGTTACATGGGCTAAAATAAGACATGAAAGGAAAAGCCGGGCGTTGGTGCATAACAAGCCAAGAAGTTGGACAGAACGTGTGGCGCCCAAGAGGAAGGAAAAGACCGCCCGAGCGCCAATGCACCGCAAGTTAAGAATTTGGACAGAATGTCTGGCGCCCGAGCGGTAGAAAATGACCGCCTGAGCGCCAGTGTTCAACAAGAATAAGTTCCTGATAGAAGGTTCCGTGCCCGAGCGGTAATTTATAACCGCCCGAGCGCCGACTGAAATTCATGGAAAATGAGCCACGTTTTTTTAACATGCAACTTGATATATATATAGTCATTTCCTTCAGAATTGAGCACAAAGGAAACCGAGAAGTCGCCCTAAAGATCCTTATGCCTTTATACTTTTTAGATTTATGATTTGCGGAAGATCCAACCGTTAGAATTTGAATCCGACTTCAGTACCGTGTTTCTATCAACGAGAGCTTCAACTGGACGTAAGTTTTACTACGTTTTGTTATGATTTGAAATTATGATATTAAGAGAATCGGATATGATTCATATATGATGTTCTTGCGATATTAGACATCGTATAATCGAAACCGGATTGAGGAACATATACCATATGAAATTGTTATGATTTTCAGAATGGGTTTGATTGAGATTTGACATCAGATTTGTATTGTTATTGATTATGAATTGTGGAAATTGATATCTATTGATTTGTATTGCTGGGTATATTGAGATTGTGTAGTTATGCTGTTGAAACAGAATTTGATTGAGTTCTGATTATATCCAGTATTGATTTGAATGGTGTATTGATACGATACCCTCAATATTGTCATTGCTAGATTGAGTAATTGACAGATTTGAATTCAAGACTTCGACAGAGCTAGAAACCTAAGAAAGAAAGGTATAAATCAATGTTAACCGGGAGATCGACTCGAGTCAGATTGGACTTGAGTTTCTCAAAAACCACATACTCTATTTATTGCATTGATATTTGCAATTCCTGATATTGATATGCTTAGTCTATTGAGTTATAGCAAAGTGTGTATTGAGCCATAGGCGGAGATGCCTAGTTATTGGAGGATATGCCAAGTCTTTGGCGGATATGCCAAGACACTGGATGTTTGATTTATATCGATTTTGCATAGGAGCGGATTGACTTCTATTGCGGAGATTCGGTATATTGTAATATCCAGGAACCGGGATCCCTAGATTAGAGATGAGTCGAGTATGAGATGATGAGTCATGAGTTTATTTACAGTTTTACATCATTCATGTTTTCGGATTTGATACATGTTATTGATAACTGTTATATGCTTTTATATATGTTTTTATATAATTGTATGTTTACATTGTTTATACTGGGATTATATTATCACCGAAGTTATCCGGCTGTTGTCATGTTTGTATGTGTGCATGACAACAGATGGGACATGATCAGGGTCAAGAAGAGGATGAGAGAGGAAAATTTAGCGTGGAGATCCGGATCAGAAGTAGATAGGCTTCAGCACTTGATATATAGTAGTTGAATCCTAGTTTGATTTTAATGTATTGAGTATAAGACATGTACTTTACTTTTGATATGTATATAAGATTGATTACATTATGTTTCGCACTTGTATTTAAAAAAAAAAATTAGACCCTGTTTATCTTAATTGATTCAATTATTCCCAAAGATGATTAAGAAATCAATTAGCATCCGCAGTCCCCACAGCAGGTGGTATTGGAGCAGTAGTTTCCTTAGACTGAGATAGGAGCTATTGAGCGGGGTAGAATGAGTTTCCTTTCCTTACTTTTGCTTGCTAGCAATCTATTATGTGTTACTGCTTTAAAATGCATATTTACCTGATTATCTGATTTGATTGGAAACATGTGTTATTGAGAATGAATCAGAACCGATTCTTGATCAGCAGTAAGATGATCAGAGGAGGACTGAAATAGGTTTGTGGTATTTGGTTACTAATCTTTTTGATAATCAGATATGCCTCCTCGAAGAGTACCTGAACAGGGTAGTACTTCTGCTAATCCGATGGATGTGACAGCAACCCCGATGGAAACGTTACTGAAGAGGTTTCAGTCCTTTAAACCGCCAACCTTGAAAGGAACAGAGACTTCTGTTGACTGTGAATGTTGGTTAGATGATATTGAGATGCTGTTTGATTCCTTGGATTACACAGATGAGCACCGAGTCTGATTGATTGGGCACCAATTGCATGACGTTGCAAAGAACTGGTGGATTACGACAAAGAGAGCATTGGAGCATCGAGGTACGAATATCACTTGGAATGTCTTTAAAACTGAGTTCTATCAAAGATTTTTCCCAGTGTCATTCAGGAAAGACAAGGGTGCAGAGTTTGCAAATTTAAGACATGGTCAGTTGAATATTGAAGAGTATGTGGCCAAGTTCTCTACCTTGTTACGTTTTGCTCCACATGTGGCCGAGAATGACGAAGCTGTTGCTGATCAATTCATTAATGGGCTGAATCCTGAGATTTTTACATTGGTAAACACAGGGAGATCGAATAACTTTGCTGATGCCCTGAACAGAGCAAAAGGAGCTGAAGTGGGTCTGATGAGACAGAAAGGGGCTTCCTATGTTCCTTCAGCACCGAGACCACAACAACCCCCTCCCTGATTTGAGAGTAGGCAGCAGCAGTGGTGGAAAGAAAGATTTTCTGAAAGCTATAGGAAAACAGTTTAAGAAGTCTGGCAGCAGTTCTTCTAGCTCCAGTGGTTCCAGACAGAGCCAGAGTTATACCGGGGCTTATTGCAGAACTTGCGGAGGGAGACATCTGACCAAGCAATGTCAGGGAGTGATTGGTAGTTGCCGTATCTGTAGACAGCAGGGACACTTTGCCAGAGTCTGTCCACAGAAAGGTTCCCAGGGATCCCAGGGAGCAGAGTCAGCTAGATCAGTGGATCAGATAGATAGACGATTATCTATTGTTCACTCCTTCCAGCCACCACCGACGACTCCTCAGTCATAGCCGAGGCCAGGAGGAAGCCAGACTGTTAGCCAGCCTCCTAGACAGCAGGCCAGAGTATTTTCTTTGACTGAAGAACAGGCCCAGAAAGCACCAGACGATGTTGTCGCAGGTAACTGTTCTTTATGTGGTTACCCTGCTTATGTGTTGATTGATACAGGTGCTTCTCATACATTTATATCTGAACGATTTGCATTGAGTCATGCATTGCCTGTTGAGTCTTTATCTGCTGTAGTGTCTGTCTCTTCTCCTTTGGGGACATGTTTGATATCAGTGAATTATGTGAAACATTGTATGCTACAGTATGACGGGCATGAGATTGAGTTAAATTGCATTGTACTTGGATTGTCTGATTTTGACTGTATTATCGGTATCGATATGTTGACCAAGTACAGAGCTACCGTTGATTGTTTTCATAAGATTGTGAGATTCAGACCTGATATAGCTGATGAGTGAAAATTTTACGGTAAGGGTTCTAGATTGATAATTCCTTTGATATCCGTATTGTCTATGACTCGATTGTTACAGAAAAGAGCGGAGGGATTCCTTGTTTATTCAGTTGATTTACTGAAATCGAGCCCAGCATTGGCAGATTTGCCAGTGGTATGTGAGTTTGCTGACGTCTTCCCAGATGAGATTCCGGACTTGCCTCTAGTCAGAGAGATAGACTTCAGCATCGAATTGGTACCAGGTACCGTTCCGATTTCTAGAGCTCCTTACAGAATGGCACCGATAGAATTGAAAGATTTGAAAGATCAGTTGGAAGATTTACTGGCCAAGGGTTACATCAGACCGAGTGTTTCTCCTTAGGGTGCTCCGGTACTGTTTGTGAGAAAGAAAGACGGTTCAATGAGACTTTGTATTGACTACCGGCAACTAAACAAGGCTACGGTAAAGAATAAGTACCCTTTGCCTCGTATTGATGATTTATTTGATCAGTTGCAGGGTCCTTCTGTTTATTCCAAGATTGATCTGAGATCTGGATATCATCAGCTAAGAGTCAGAGATTCTGATATCTCGAAGACAGCGTTCAGAACCAGGTATGGACATTATGAGTTTATTGTCATGCCGTTTGGTTTGACCAATTCTCCAGCTGTATTTATGGGTCTGATGAACCGTGTGTTTCAGAGATATCTCGATGATTTCATGATTAAATTTATTGATGATATTTTGATATATTAGAAGAATATGATTGATCATTCTGAGCATTTGAGGATTGTATTGAGAACTCTGAGGGCTAAGAAATTATATGCAAAACTGTCGAAATTTGAATTCTGGTTGAGACAGGTTGTATTTCTGGGTCATATTATATCCGGAGAAGGTATTTCTGTTGATCCTAGCAAGGTTGAGGCAGTGATCAGTTGGCCGAGACCGACATTTGTGCCAGAGATACGCAGTTTCATGGGTTTGGGCAGGCTACTACCGCCGATTTATTAAAGATTTCTCGAGTATTGCTAAACCGATTACTCAGTTGACTCAGAAGAATGCTCCATTTGTTTGGTCAGAAGAATGTGAGTCCAGTTTTCTTGAGTTGAAGAAGAGATTGACCAGTGCTCCGGTGTTGACTATTCCGTCAGGTACTGGTGATTTCGTTGTTATTGTGATGCTTCTCACAGAGGACTAGGTTGTGTTTTGATGCAGCGAGGACATGTTATTGCGTATGCCTCGAGACAGTTGAAACCACATGAGACTCGCTACCCAATTCATGATCTTGAATTGGCGGCCATTGTATTTGCACTAAAGATATGGCGACATTACCTATATGGTGATAAGTTTGAGATTTATTCTGATCATAAAGGCTTGAAATAGCTGTTTTCACAGTCCTGAATTGAATATAAGGCAATGAAGATGGCTTGATTTATTGAAAGATTTTGATTGTGAAATCAAATATTATCCGGGGAAATCGAATGCAGCGGCTGATGCACTAAGTCGAAAGGTATGTTCTTTGTCCTTATCGACGATTGGTGTTTCAAAGTTGATTGAAGATTGCTGTTTGTCTGGATTGATATTTGAAACAGATTGTAAACCATTGAGATTATATGCTGTTCAAGTTGAACCAGAGCTGATTTTGAGAATTAAAGCGGCTCAAAAAGTTGATCAGAATGTTCAGAACTCGATAGCGATGGTCAGAGCAGGGCATCGATCAGAGTATCAGGTATGGGATAGTGTACTGTATGTGAATAATTGTATTGTTGTGCCAGATGTTTCAGATTTGAAACGACAGATTTTGTCAGAAGCGCATAGCAGTCGATTCAGTATTCATCCCGGTGGCAGAAAAATGTACAATGATCTGAAACGACAGTTTTGGTGGAAACAGATGAAAGCTGATATTGCTGAATTTGTATCCAAATGTCTGAATTGCCAACAGGTGAAAGCCGAGAGAAAGAAACCAGGAGGATTATTACAGAGTTTGTCCATTCCTGAATGGAAATGGGATCACATTTCCATGGATTTTGTAACGAAGTTACCGAGATCCTCCCGAGGTTGCGATGCGATTTAGGGTCGTGATTGATAGATTAACCAAATCCGCATGCTTTATTCCGTACAAGATGACGTATAGACATGACCAAATGGCAGAGATCTATGTCAGAGAGGTGGTCAGATTGCATGGACTGCCGAAGTCAATTGTTTCAGGACCGTGATCCTCGGTTTACTTCGCACTTTTGGCAGAGTTTACACCAGGCTCTAGGTACGAAGTTATATCTGAGTAACACATATCATCCTCAGACCGACGGACAGTCAGAGCGGAATATCCAGACACTGAGAATATGCTTAGAGCTGTAGTGCTTGATTTTAGCACTAGTTGGCAGGATTCATTGCCACTTAGTAAGTTTTCGTACAACAACAGTTATCAGACGAGTATAGAGATGGCACCGTTTGAAGCGTGGTACGGTAAGAAATGCAGATCCCCTCTATATTGAGATGATATCTCTGAGGTATCTGAGATTGGACCTGATATGATCAGAGATATGACTAAAAAAGTGAAGCTGATTCAGAAGAGAATGAAGGCAGCTCAAGACAGACAGGGCAAATATGCCAATGTTCGACGTAGACCGTTGGTATTTGAGGCAGGAGATCGAGTATTCTTGAAGATTTCACCTTTCAGAGGAGTTGTCAGATTTGGCAAGAAAGGGAAGTTGTCTCCACGTTATATTGGGCCTTATGAGATTCTCGACAAGATAGGAGATCGTGTCTATTGACTCGCATTACCGCCTTCACTATCTGGAATACATGATGTCTTTCATGTATCGTTATTGAGGAAATATCTTCCCGATGCTTCACATATTCTTCAGCCAGACGAGGCTTAACTTGATGAAACTCTGAGTTACTTCGAGAAGCCGATTCAGATTCTCGATCGTAAGGAAAAGCAGCTCAGAACGAAGACTATTCCGCTTATGAAAGTTCAGTGGAGTCGTCATGGCATCGAAGAAGCTACCTGGGAGACAGAGTCAGATATGAGACAGAGATTTCCAGAGTTATTTCATTGATGTGAGTTTTCCATTCAGCTTCTGTTATACATTCTTTCTGATATGATTTGATTGCCTGTTATTTGGAGGACGAAATCAGATCTTAGGGGGGAGAAATGTAATGCCCGAGATTTTAGTATTGTAATAAGACATTAATTCATTGACATAATTAAGATTACAGGGGCTAAAATAAGACGTGAAAGGAGAAGCCGGGCGTTGGTGCATAACAAGCCAAGAAGTTGGACAGAACGTGTGGCGCCCGAGCGGTAGGAAAAGACCGCCCGAGCGCCAATGCACCGCAAGTTAAGAATTTATACAGAATTTCTGGCGCCCGAGCGGTAGAAAATGACCACCCAAGCTGCCAGTGTTCAACAAGAATATGTTCCGGACAGAAGGTTCCGTGCCCGAGCGGTAATTTATAACCGCCCGAGCGCCGACTGAAATTCATGGAAAATGAGCCACGTTTCCTTAACATGCAACTTGATATATATATAGCCATTTCCTTCAGAATTGAGCAGAAAGGAAACCGAGAAGTCTCCCTAAAGATCCTTATGCCTTTATACTTTTTAGATTATGATTTGCGGAGGATCCAACCGTTAGAATTTGAATCCGACTTCAGTACCGTGTTTCTATCAACGAAAGCTTCAACTGGACGTAAGTTTTACTACGTTTTGTTATGATTTGAAATTATGATATTAAGGGAATCGGATATGATTCATATATGATGTTCTTGCGATATTAGACATCGTATAATTGAAACTGGATTGAGGAACAGATACCATATGAAATTGTTATCATTTTCAGAATGGGTTTGATTGAGATTTGACATCAGATTTGTATTGTTATTGATTATGATTTGTGAAAATTGATATCTGTTGATTTGTATTGCTGGGTATATTGAGATTGTGTAGTTATGCTGTTGAAACAGAATTTGATTGAGTTCTGATTATATCCAGTATTGATTTGAATGGTGTATTGATACGATACCCTCGATATTGTCATTGCTAGATTGAGTAATTGACAGATTTGAATTCAAGACTTCGACAGAGCCAGAAACCCAAGAAAGAAAGGTATAAATCAATGTTAATCGGGAGATCGACTCGAGTCAGATTGGACTTGAGTTTCCCAAAAACCACATACTCTATTTATTGCATTGATGTTTGCAATTCCTGATACTGATATGATTAGTCTATTGAGTTATAGCAAAGCGTGTATTGAGCCATAGGCGGAGATGCCTAGTTATTGGCGGATATGTCAAGACACTGGATGTTTGATTTATATCGATGTTGCATAGGAGCGGATTGACTTCTATTGCGGAGATTCGGTATATTGTAATATCCAAGAACCGGGATCCCTAGATTAGAGATGAGTCGAGTTTGAGATGACGAGTCATGAGTTTATTTACAGTTTTATATCAATCATGTTTTCGTATTTGATACATGTTATTGATAACTATTATATGCTTTTATAAATTTTTATATAATTGCATGTTTACATTGTTTATACTGGGATTATATTCTCACCGGAGTTATCCGGCTGTTGTCGTATTTGTATGTGTGCATGACAACAGATGGGACATGATCAGGGTCAAGAAGAGGATGAGAGAGGACAAGTTAGCGTGGAGATCCGGATCAGAAGTAGATAGGCTTCAGCACTTGATATATGGTAGTTGAACCCTAATTTGATTTTAATGTATTGAGTACAAGACATGTACTTTACTTTTGATATGCATATCAGATTGATTACATTACGTTTCCGCACTTGTATTTTAAAAAAAAAATTTAGACCCTGTTTATCTTAATTGATTCAATTATTCCCAAAGATGATTAAGAAATGAATTAGCGTCCGGGTCCCCACAATATCCGTTGATTTCCACGTCAATATTTTTTTGACAATCGTACACTGTAAGCTCTGAAATGCGGCGTTCCACTATGAGTTGCAGTCTTCTTAGTACTGTTGTCGGTTTAATGTCCTTTTCAACTGATGACGTGTACAGCTGAATGATCAGCTGATAAGTAAACGCTGGTAAGCTTTCAACTGAATATATCAACTGATCAGTTTCCCACTGACCAGTCAGTTGTCTTAGATAGTTCAGTTCAGCTGGTTTCAGTTGCCTTCGATAAACTGCGCATTAGTCTTCAGTTAGGCAACTTGTCAGTTCTTGATCAGTTAGTCCACATAGTTTTAAACACATAGTTTGTCAAACCACTGAAATTAAGTTTCTAACATTACATTTATGCGGGTATAGCCATGTGTCCTTGTTGTTTCGGCTATTTAAAATTCCTTGGACACTACCTGAAAAGAGTAACGAAAAGATCTTCTTTTGTTTATTCTTAATGAAAACTTTATTATACACTCATAGATAGACACTTTGTATTCAAAGAATTTTGATAGATTGGTTTTCAAGTTAATCTGTTCTGTTTGAAAAAGTTGGTTCAAGTCATGCTGATGAATAAAATTATCAGATCGAAATAGTTGAACATCTCAATCTATCAGTTCAGTTTAGCTGGTAACATCGTAGTTTGATAATCATATTTTTAGTATTGTTTAGTTCAGTTTAATAATCTACATTAATATGAGTTTGAGTTAGATCAGTTTAGTTTGTGATCACCAAAGCTTAGATATAAATTTTGCCTTAACAATTTTTTCCTTTTTGAAGATGTCAAAACTAAGCTGTCTATTATAAGTAAGAGATAAGAACATATATTAATGCACAACAATAAATTATTAAAATTATTTAAAAGTTCTATCTCCTGATTTATCCTTTCTTGAACAGTTGATGAGGGGCATAGCTTGGTTTGTATGTGCTACTTAAGCTGCTGTGATGATGACCAAAACCAATACCACCAGAACTTCCAAAATGTGACTTCCTATGCTGAGATGACGGGGATGAAGGTTTAGATTTGTCTTATTCGTTCGGCTTTTCTGTAACGCCCTCGACTGATTTCATAAAATAACAGCGGAAATTTAAAATAATTTCTTAGAGGAAAGAAGGATTTAAAATTTTCTTGACATAAAAATATTTACAATCAAAAGTATATACATGATCAATAAAGAGTTGCATCAAAATACAAAATATCATTTTTGATAATGTCAAAAGCTAACAAAATATCTTTCTTCCTTCCATCTCTTGTATGCATATGACCTCGGCTCCAATCAATGTCCTGGCTCGTCACTCTTATCTGCATCACATGAAATAACTGGAATGAGTATAAAAACTCAGCAAGTGGAACTCTTACATAACAATCTATACATATCATACTCTGTAAAACATGACTTTGAAATCATTAAATACCATCTAACTCTCAAAACATGAATAACATAGTAGAACATGAACATAACGATGGTATTACTCTTTTCTCTGATGGATTGATATCTAAATAGTATCTCTGTCTCTGTACCTATATCCCATCGATGTAAATCGATTACTCTGTTGGGATATAAGCCTATGGTCGTTGATCAACTCATTGCATGCAATCTCTGACTATCTATTTATCAATCCAATAAATCATTTGAACTCCCTCTTGGACATTAAATCAAACACTTTGAAGACTCTTCTCATTTGCATTCCCTTTATATAATTGAGACATATGAAAGCCTCTAATATACAACAAAGTGTATCTATGCATAACATGAATCAAATGGAAGGGAATATCATGTTAAAACCAATGAAATACAATACATATACTTCATGTGAGCACAAGAAATGAATTCCACTTACAACCAATGGAAAGCTTGATTTTAATCTCTTGGTACAAATCCAACAACAATAAACCATGTATTGAACCATCAACAACTTAATAATCACAAACCCATACCATAAAATCCATAAAATCAACACAATCAATAATCCCATAATTTCCCCAAACACCATAAACCAAGAAATAACTAAAGCCACAAGATTACCTTAGCTCTTTGAACCCAAAATGATCTTGTTCTCACTTCAATAACCCAACTAGGAGCTTGAATCAAATAAATAAAAGAAAGGAAATGAGAACCCTAGCTTCCCTTGAGCTGAAGTAACCGAGAGGATTGGGAAAGAATGAGGAAAATTGAGCCAACTCTTGAATTATATCACTTAAATCTCGAAAACACGACTTTACTGTTCACGCACCGCGGGTGTGCTACTCCTCTTACCACGGGTGCGCTACTCCTCTTACCGCGGGTGCGCTAGGCTTACTGAACCACTTCCGAAAATCCAAAGGAACGACCGCAGGTGCGCTGCTTATTGGACCGTGGGTGCGCTGGAGGTTCTGCCCAAACACCGCGGGTGCACTGCATAATGGACCGCGGGTGCACTCTCCTCTGTAGCCAACAATATACTCTTTGCAACTAAAATCAAATCGCAACGTCGCTTCTCCTCATAATTTGACAACACTCTCAACATGAAAGTTGCACCACTATAGTCTTATCTAACCACTACAATTGGCCTCATACCAATTGGCTCGACATACAAATTATCATGAATTAAATCGTAACGACGCTACACTATGACTACACACCATCTATATACCACAATACTAGAAATCATAAATCGAAATTCTCAACATCAAACTATACTTAAACTTGACCAATTAGTCCATAAACATAAGAAATCACAAACCGTACCGTTCATCAAGCTTGGATATTACAATCTCCCCTCCTTAAAGAAATTTCGTCCCCGAAATTGACGTTATTGCGCAAACAACTCAGGATACTTTTCTTTCATCTCATCCTCTGGTTCCCACGTGGCTTCTTCAATAAATTGATTCCTCCAAAGGACTTTAACAATGCCGATCTCTTTGTTTCTCAATACTTTAACTTTGCGATCCAGAATCTGGACTGGAATCTCTTGGTACGTCAAATTCGGCGTCAAATCCAATGGCTCGTGACGAAGAACATGGGAAAGATTCGCAGTATACTTCCTGAGCATGGAGACATGAAAAACATTATGAACTCTATCAAGATCTGGTGGTCAGGCTAACATGTAAACTCGATCACCAACTCTGTCCAAAATCTCAAATGGGCCAATAAACCTTGGACTCAACTTTCCCTTTTTGCCAAACCGCATCACAGCTTTAAGAGGTGCAATCTTCAAGAACACGTGATCGCCAACCTCAAACTGCAACGACCTTCGTCTTACATCAGCATAACTCTTCTGTCTTGACTGTACTGTCTTCATCCTCTCTCGAATAACAGCAACAACATCAGCTGTCTGTTGGACCAACTCTGGACCCAACATCTTTCTCTCACCAATCTCGTCCCAATATAAGGGGGATCTACATTTTCTGCCATAAAGTGCTTCATACGGTGCTATGCCAATTGTCGCCTGGTAGCTGTTATTGTACGAGAATTCAACAAGAGGCAATTTGGAATCTCAACTGCCAGGATAGTCGATAGTACAAGCTCTGAGCATATCCTCCAAAATCTGAATAACTCTCTCTGATTGACCGTCGCTCTGGGGATGATATCCTGTACTGAATGCTAACCGTGTACCCAAGGCTCTGTGTAAACTCTTCCAAAACTCTGAAGTAAATCTAGGGTCACGATCGGACACGATCGACACAGGAACACCATGAAGTTTGACAATCTCTGCTATGTACTCTTCGACATACTGGTTCATGGAATACAGTTGTCTTGACTGGGAGAAAATGCGCTGACTTGGTCAACCGATCAGCGATAATTCAAAGTAGAGTTATAACCTTTCTGCATTCTAGGAAGACCAATCACAAAGTCCATTGTAATGTGCTTCCATTTCCATTGAGGAATCGGCAATGACTGCAATGTCCCAGCAGGATTCTGGTGTTCGATTTTCACCTGCTGACAAGTTAGACACCGAGAAATAAACATGGCAATATCCTTCTTCATACCTGGCCACCAATAGAGTCTTCGAAGATCCTGATACATCTTGGTACTACCTGGATGTATCGAGTATGGCGCGGTATGTGCCTCTATCAAGACGTCTCGCCGAATATCATCACCAGTAGGAATGCATATACGGTCTCTGACTGTTATCAAACCATCTTTATTCATCCCATACTCTGAGTTACCTCTCTCTTTTGCTCTGGCTCTCATCTCTGTCAACTGAACATCATTGGCCTGCTCTCTATGGATTCTATTCGTCAATGTAGCCTGAATGATCAACGCTGAAAAGCGAGCAATGGTTCTTGGTACTACCAAAATTATCTCTTCTCGTTGCAAGTCTAACAACAATGGTTTCTGGATCATAGAACTCAAAGATGAACTCGACTTACGGCTCAATGCATCTGCTACAACATTCGCCTTCCCAGGGTGGTAACTAATCGTCACATCATAATCTTTGACAAGCTCTAACCACTGTCTCTGCCGCATATTGAGTTCTTTCTGGGAAAACAAATACCTTAAACTCTTTTGGTCCGTGAAAATTTCACACTTTTCGTCATATAAATAATGTCTCCAGATTTTCAAGGCGAATACCACAGCTGCCAGTTCCAGATCATGCAGTAGGATAATTTTTCTCGTAGTCTTTCAACTGACGAGAAGCATAAGCTATAACCTTTCCACGTTGCATCAGCACTGCACCGAGGCCCTTCTTCGACGCATCGGTAAAAACAACAAAGTCTTCTGTACCACTAGGCAATACAAGTACCGGAGCTGTCGTCAACCTATTTTTCAACTCTTGGAATCCACTTTGACATTCATTGGACCACTCAAACTTCACAGTCTTTGCTACTACTTAAATAATAATTCACCCAAGTGTAGGTTGTCTGCAAGTAATATAATTCGTAAGTACGAGATCGATCCACAGAGAGGTTATTTAAATTTATTAATTTATAGATTACAAAATGCAAGAATTAAGTTTACAAATTATAAACTTTGTCAAGACTTGAGGATTTATTCTTGGTTTATGTAATATTGTTTAACTAAAAGTAAAACAAAAGAAACCACCATAAATAATGGTTCCAAAAAATTAAACACACACATAATATAATATAGTTCCCACTATAGAAAATACCGAATTAATCGATATTTTATATATGATACCTATGATTATAATTATGACTATATAAATAAATAATTGCATAAAGTAAATGTTAAATTAAATCATTATATTTCATTTAGAACAACCGGCAGAGCCACGCTATTGCCTAAATGAAATATATTGATTTAATAAGTTAGTTGCGGTAAAGTAAAAGTTAGTTGCGATAAAGTAAATGTTAGTTGCGATAAAGTAAATGTTAGTTGCGAGAAAGTAAAAGTTAGATGCGAAAAATAAAAGTTAGTTGCGAGAAAGTAAATGTTAGATTGTTAGATGTTAGTATTAAATCATAATATTTCATTTAGAACAACCGGCAGAGCCACACTATCGTCTAAATGAAATATTATGATATTATTATATAAATATATATATATATATATATACATATATAATAATAAGTGATGAAATATTTATTGTATCAAAATGAAACAACAAATCAAGATAACCACTTTAATGATATCAAGCATTTGATGTAAATTGATAACAACAAATAATTCATTTTTATACCTACAATAAAAATAAGTTAACTAAATGAAAAGAAATAAAGAAAGAATATACAAAATATAAACAATCTTACTTCACCAAGAATGCATCCTCTTCACCTTGACATAATAGATTTAGCTTGCCATAAGCTTACTTTTGATCAACACTAAAATATCACTCATAGTTGAGAAAATGAAAGAAAATATATTGGAACTTAGAACTTTGATACACACTCACACTATATTTTACAATGAGATAGAATGATTCTCAAGCTAGCACAAGGCCTCTATTTATAGGCCAAATGAGAGAAAGGGTCAAAATTTTTATTAATGCCATGTAGTTGCAATATTATTCTTTGTCTCCTTCAAGTTCAATTCCATGTCCCTTCTTTCAATGCTTTGTTCAACGACTTTAATCACCGAATTTGACTCTGCTCAAAATGGCAAACATGTGGAGAGTTGTCTGTAGATGAATTTGGCCACTTGGTTCACCTCATTTGGTTAAATATTGAAATAGTTATGATATTTTTACTATATGCTGGTCATAGTAAAAGTAAATTTGTCCTCCTTTTGATATTTGCACAATTTGATCATCTTAAGGAACTTTTTAGGCAATCATGTCTTCTGCAAAGTTGTAGATAATTTCTCAAGGATTCCAAACATGTTTGAGTCACCTCCATTTGAATTTTCTAGCTTGAGTTATCATTATTCTACCAACACGTAGAAAACCTGAAAATAAAACATATTTAGTAAGACAATTAAATATAAACAAACAATACTAAAATAACATAATTTTATAATTTTAATGAAACTTAAATTTTAAAATACAGGTTTTAACATATAATAAATTATTAATTTTAAGTTTCATCACACACCCACACTATCTTATTACTAGTCCCTTAGTAATAAAATTTATCGAAAAATCACAACCTAGATTCTTTATTCCTTTTATATATTCAAATACAAACATATTCATTAAAAATAAAATCATATACCGATTTATATATATATATATTTTTTCGTTTAATATAATAATATATAATTAGATGTGTTTTTATTATTATTTTTATTTTCACATAATATATAAAGTAACAATATATATATAATTTTTTTTAAATTTCTAAATTTTTTATAATAATATAGTCAAAAAGATAATTCACACCACTCACCATAACATGTATAATATCAGGAATATTATTGTAAAAGCCTCAACTCCATATATTCTTTCAGGTCAAAATGTTTAAGAAATAGCTAGTTTTCACTCATGTAGTTGGAATGAATATTAACTCTCATTGAAAAAGGCTAAGTATTAAAGCAGACAATTAATTAAACTAATATTGAAAACAAAATAGTAAAATTTACAAAGAATAAAATTCCCTTTTTTTTCTTTTTTTTTTAGCTTATTGTTTTTTTTTTAAATAACGTGACTGCAAAATTTTACAATAACATAAAATTTTGTTATCCAAACATTCTACCATAAATATATATATATATATATATATATATATATATATATATATTTATGTATATAAAAATTTATATAACGGATACATCCGACTACCTTTGAAACTTATCTAGCACAAACAAATCTTTTTGTTTGTTTGTTTTTTTTTTAACACAATATTGATGTTTTAGAACACATTGATAGTACATCAATCAAATCTAAAAAATTACAATGAATAAAGTATTTTGCAGTCCGTTATATATTTACTTTTTTTTTTCTTTTTTCAATAAATATTTTTTTTAGGGGAGTTATATTCTTGTAATTAACCATTTTTTAATAATCAATAAAAGTTTATTAATTGTTTTCTCATTTCTCACCACTCACTTACAAAAGATGTGTCAATATATATTATAATTTTACAAAAGAATTCTTTCAATTATACATGTTAACAACCATACAAACCATATATTTTAACTATATTCTCATAAAAATTTTAGAAATTATTATATTTGAAAACACATACAATTATATATATATATGAACACATCTATTATATATTTTATATTAATTGATCAAAAAATATATATAAATTGGTACATATGAAAAACTAATTTTTCTTTTAGTCTGTATTTTGAATATAATGAATATTAAAATCTAGTGTATTGTGATTTTCCAATAATTATTAACTAATGCGTTTTTAGGTGCATTTTACTGACACCTTACTCGACATGGAACTAAAAATTATTATTATTATTACTATATATAAGTATATATTTTAATTTTTTATATAAAAAAAACTAAGAGGAGAAGAAGAAATTATTCATACCTTAAAGAAAAACATTAAAACATACCGTTGAATCACAAGTTTAGCATCACATGAATTTTCTTTTCTTACTCTTGGATGTTGGCCAATTAAGTTGAGATAAGGATGGATCTGGTTCATGACTAAATCCTTGCAGTAAATCAATAAGTTCACCTTCACATGTAGCATAAACTAACATCTTTCGCGAAGCTAATGAAATAAATCCCTGTTCCACAACATCATCAAGAAACGATAACAGTTTATCATAATAATTGTTAACATTTAACAAACCAATTGGCTTATTGTGGATATTTAATTGTGCCCAACAAACAGTATGAAATATTTCTTCCAAAGTACCGAAACCTCATGACAAAGCAATGAAAGCATCTGAATGTTCAATCATTTGAGTGATTCGTTCATACATGTTGTCCACTTTCATTTCTTCTCCTATTGTTGATCCTGTAAGATTGGCTAAGGTAATCGGAATAATGCCTAAAACTTCACTTCCACCTGCATGCGCAGCTTTTGCAACTTTTCCCATGAGGCCAACTTCACCACCACCATATACCAAATGAATCTTTTTTTAGCAAGTGTTATTCCAAGATTTTCTGCTACTTCTTCATAAGTTAAATCTTTTCCTTCACTAGATCCACAAAATACACAAATATTTTTGATTTTACTTACCGTGGACGTTGACATGTTGAGAAATATGTTTTCTGTAATTGTTAGATCACAGCATATGAATTTATAAGCGTAACATGCCAAAAGTCAATATTTGAACAGGAAATTATTATTATTAAAAGAAAATTAAAATGACAAAATTAAAACAAATATATACAGCGTAGTTGTGATTGTGGCTCACATCTTCCTCTGATTTTACGTTCAGTAACGGCTTCAACGCCTTCTATGAGTCGAGGATATGCTTCCCATCCAATTTTCTTATAAATTGGCAAACATGGTCTTTTAACGTCAGATTCCCAAGACGAAATTGTGTATATATATTTACTTATCTAAATAGATATGTGTTACTACAGTAGGATCTTTGTAAGGCTGATTCCACCGTCCATATTGATATTCCTCCTGTTGAAATTGCCACCATAGTTTAAGAAGTTCATTTTGCATGTACCCACTAGAATGCGTATCAAGAACCTCTAGAAAATTATCCAAAGGCTCTTTACTCAGACCATTCTTAATGAATAAAATTTTATCTTCTCTATTCATTGATGTCATTCCAACATTTTTGCATTTTTCTTTACAAGTCCACCTTGCACATTTATGACATCCGCCTATACGTTTAGCTCTTCGTTTTTTGGCATATGTGCTTTTACCAAATCCTGGCATATCTCTTATTATTAATTCACTTGCTTCCCCAACCAATCGGACTTTTGCTTCAATTATCAAACGGACATCATTCGGTATGCCATATGACATCATCAATCTTAGCCGCTCACATCTAGCTTTATAAATTTTTTTCAACGCATTATCAGGTAAACAAGCAAAATATTTACGAAGATTCATAATACACGCATCCATATTATTATTATTATATATATTTCAATTATTTTGGGAAAATTGAAGAAACCGACTTAAACAGTCACGTAGTACCGTTATCCGCCACTTAACCGGGAAATGAACTAGAATCTGCAAAACAAAATGAAAATATCAAATAACTATTGTGGATCATATAAAGGCATAAACTCATTATTAAGAATTTCATTTTCTATAAAAGGCTTAAGTCTTTGCCCATTAACTTTAAACACGTCATTATTTTTAGGATTTTCAATATCAACAGCACCATGAGGATAAACAAATTTGACTATAAACGGTCCTGACCACCTCGATCTTAGTTTACCTGAAAATAAATGCAAACGAGAATTATAAAGCAAAACTTTTTGTCCAATTTCAAATGACTTTCTCATAATATTTTTATCATGAAAGGCTTTAGTTTTATCTTTATAAATCTTTGAATTTTCATATGCATCATTTCTTAATTCTTCAAGTTCATTTATTTGCAATTTTCTTAATTTAGATGCATCATCTAAATTAATATTAAATGCTTTAATTGCCCAATAAGCTTTATGTTCAAGTTCAACCGGTAAATGACAATGCTTACCAAAAACTAACATATATGGTGACATCCCTAATGATGTTTTAAATGCAGTTCTATATGCCCATAATGCATCAGTTAATCTTAAATACCAATCTTTTCGATTTGGATTAACTGTTTTTTCTAAAATTTGTTTTATTTCTCTATTTGCAAGTTCAACTTGACCCTTACTTTGAGGATGATATGGGGTAGAAACTTTATGTGTAATGTCATATTTTCTTAACAAAGAGGAAAATGATTTATTTATAAAATGACTTCCCCCATCACTAATTATTGCTCTAGGTATTCCAAATCGGCTAAAAATATTTTCTTTTAAAAATTTTATAACAACTTTATGATCATTAGTTCTACATGCAATTGCTTCAATCCATTTTAAAACATAATCAACAGCGACTAAAATGTACTTATATCCAAAAGATAATGGAAATGGACCCATAAAATCTATCCCCAACTATCAAATATTTCAATAATTATGATTGGATTTAAAGGCATCACGTTTCGTTTTGAAATTGATCTCATCTTCTGACAGTTTTCACAAGATTTGCAAAATAAATGCGTATCTTTGAATAAAGACGGCCAATAAAATCCACATTGTAAGATTTTTGTAGCTGTTTTATTTGATGAAAAATGACCTCCACATGCTTCAGAATGACAAAATTTAATAACATTACTTACTTCATTGTCGGGTATGCATCGTCGAAAAATTTGGTCAGGACAATACTTAAATAAGTAAGGATCATCCTAATAAAATTTTTTAACTTCTATCAAGAATTTATTCTTATCCTGTGAATTCCAATGAGAAGGCATTTTATTTGTCACAAGAAAATTTACAATGTTAGCAAACCAGGGCATAATAGTAGCATAAAACAACTGATCATCTGGAAAATTTTCATTTATTGGTATTTCAATATGAGATGATTCAGTCATTATTCTAGATAAATGATCGGCTACAACATTTTCTTTTCCTTTTTTATCTTTAATTATAATACTAAATTCTTGTAACAATAAAATCCACCGTATTAATCTTGGCTTAGCATCTTGTTTATTTGATAAATATTTTATGGCAGAATGATCGGTGTAAACAATAGTAGTAGAACCAATTAAATAAGATCGAAACTTATCTAATGCAAATACTACTGAGAGTAATTCTTTTTCAGTAGTTGAATAATTTATTTGGGCACTATTTAAGGTTCAACTAGCATAATAGATTGCATAAGGTTTTCTTTCTTTTCTTTGTCCTAACACAGCTCCTATAGCATAATCACTTTCATCACACATTAATTCAAATGGTAAAGACCAATCTGGAGGTTGTAAAATAGGTGATGTAACTAAAAGATTAATAATTTTTTTAAAAGCATTTTCACATTTCTGAGTCCATTCAAATTGTGTATCTTTTGTTAAAAGATTTGAAATTGGTTTAGATATTATGCTGAAATTTTTTATAAACCTTCTATAAAATCCTGCATGACCCAAGAATGATCGAACTTCTTTGACCGTTTTTGGTGATGTTAAATTAGCAATAACATCAACTTTGGCTTTATCAACTTCAATTCCTTTTTCAGATATAACATGTCCTAAAACAATCCCAGATTTAACCATATAATGATATTTTTCCCAATTTAAAACAAGATTTTTTTCTTCACATCTTTTTAATACTTCTTCTAGATTTTTAAGACAATTTTCAAATGAGTTTCCAAAAACAGTTATATCATCCATAAAAACTTCTACATATTCTTCAATCATATCACTGAAAATACTTAACATGCATCTTTGAAAAGTAGCCGGAGCATTACGTAAACCAAATGGCATTCTTTTAAATGCAAAAGTTCCGAAAGGACAAGTAAAAGTAGTTTTTTCTTGATCTTCTAATGATATAGGTATTTGATAATACCCCGAATACCCATCAAGAAAACAGTAATAAGAATTTCCTGCTATTTTTTCTAGAATTTGATCTAAAAATGGTAGTGGGAAATGATCTTTTCTAGTTGCATCATTTAATTTTCTATAATCAATACACATACGCCAACTAGATGGAATCCTAGCTTGTAATAACTCTCCCTTTTCATTTTTTATAACAGTGATGCCGGACTTTTTAGGTACTACTTGTGTTGGACTTACCCATTTACTATCTGAAATTGGATAGATAATTCCAGCGTCTAATAATTTTAATACTTCATTCTTAACAACTTCCTTCATATGTGGATTTAACCTTCTTTGTGGTTGTTGATATGTTTTAGCATTTTCTTCCAAGTGAATTTTATGTGTACAAATTAAAGGATTCATACCTTTTATATCTTTCAAAGTCCATCCAATTGCACATTTTTTAAGTAATTTAATCAAATCTTCTTCTTGATTTGGCAAAAGAGTGGAAGAAATTACAACAGGAAATGTTTTATTTTCACCAAGAAATACATATTTCAATTCTAATGGTAAAACTTTTAATTCAAGTTTTGTATTATCATCTTCTTTAAAATTATTTTTAGACTCAAAACTTTCTATTGAAAAAACTTCAGATTGTTGATTTAAGTTTTCTTCTTGTATATTTTCTTCCACAATTGGTTCAATTTCATTATCATATTCATTTTCATTAATACTTGGTTGTTTACATAAATTGAACACATTAAGTTCTAGAGTCATATTTTCAAAAGACAATTTCATTATTCCATTTCGACAATTAATTAAAGCATTTGAAGTTGCTAGAAATGGTCGTCCCAATATTACTGGAATTTCATTATGTACTTCTATTGGTTGTGTATCCAAAACAATAGAATCTACATGATATATGAATTTATCAACTTGAACCAACACATCTTCTACAATACCTCTAGGTATTTTGATTGACCTATCCGCCAGTAAGAGAGTAACAGAAGTGGGTTTTAATTCTCCTAAATTAAGTTTTTCATAAACTGAATAAGGAAGTAAATTCACACTTGCTCCCAAATCCAACAAAGCTTTTTAATTTTATTTTCTCCAATAATACATGAAATTGTTGGACAACCAGGATCTTTATATTTTAAACTAGAATTATTTTGAAGAATAGAACTTACTTGTTCAGCCAAGAATGCTTTTTTCTTCACATGCAATTTTCTCTTTACAGTACATAAGTCTTTTATCTTCACTTGTTTAAAAACTTCATAGATATCAGAATCACTTTTTTGTTTTTTATGATTTGTTAATGCATGAGGAAATGGTGGAGGTTTATTTGACTTATTTACTATTTCAGATGATTTATCCTTCACCATATTATTCTTAAAATTTAAGGTATCATCATTCTCAAAAGTATCAGGATTATCATCCTTACTCTTTGATTTTAAATGATCCTTGTTTTCATTACTATATGGATCATTAACTATTTTACCACTTCTAAGGGTAATAACAGATTTTATTTGATCAATTTTTTCATTTTTTAATTTTTGATTTTGATTTTTAGGATTAGGTTGAGGTTGAGATGAAAATTTTCCTTTTTCATGAATATTAAGTGCAAATGCAAATTTTGCAAGAGTTTCTTTCAAATCAATCATAGATTGACTGTTTTGAATATTGATAGACTCTTGCTTTTGGATAAATGCATGAATTACATCTTCAAAGTTTTTTCTTGGAGGTGTAACATAAGGAATATAACCTTGATGATTTTGGTTATTTTGAAAATATTGTTGTGACGGTTGTGCATTATTATCATTCCTCCAACTAAAATTAGGATGATTTTTCCATCCAGGATTATATGATGGTGAAAAAGGATCTAGTATTGGTTTTTTATAATTGTTAACATAATTTGCTTGTTCATGGAGACATTCTTTAAATGTAGGTAATGTTGGACAATCTTTTGTAGCATGATCTTGTGTATCACATATATGACAAACAATTTCTTGAATACTTTTTAATTGACCACTCTTTTTCATTTCTAATGACTCAATTTTTCTTGCTAAAGATGCAAGTTTAGCTTGAATATCTATATCATCTTTAAGATTATAGATACCACCCCCATTTGTTGAATTATTGTTTTTAGTTGTTGGTGGTTCTATTGTGCCTATATTATCCCAATTTTGAGCATTTTCTGCTAATGAATCCAAATATTTCATAGCTTCATTTGGGTTTTTATCTTCAAAAGTTCCATTACACACGAATTTTATCATTTGCCTATCTTTAGGTATTAGACCTTCATAAAAGTGAGAAACTATTCTCCATGTTTCAAAACCATGATGTGGGCATGTATTAAGTAATTCTTTATATCTATCCCAACATTGATAAAACGTTTCTCCTTGTTTTTGAGAAAAAGTTGTAATTTGTCTTTTAAAAGAGTTTGTTCTATGGGAAGGGAAAAACTTTTTGAGAAATTGTTGTTGCATTTCTTCCCATGATCTTATTAAACTTGATCTTAAATTTTGTAGCCATGTTTTAGCTTTATCTTTTAAAGAAAAAGGGAAAAGCTTTAATCGAACTATATCCATGCTACAATTTTGATCATTATAAGTGTTACAAACTTCCTCAAATTCTCTTAGATGCAAATATGGATTTTCAGAACCTAAACCATGAAAATTTGGTAAAAGTTGAATAATTTGAGGTTTGAAGTTGAAATTAGATGCATCAGGAGGAAAAACTAAAAAAGATGGGGCACTAGTTCTAATAGGGTTCATATGGTGCCTAAGTGTTCTTAATTGATCATGTTCTTGATTATTATTATTATTATTATTATCTTGATTATTTGAATTATCATCCATGTTTAAATTATTTTCAGATACTCGAATAAGTCTACCACTTTTTTTTCGACTCCAAATACTCATACAAAAAAAAAAAAAAACAACACAATACTTATAAATAAAACATAATTAACAAATATAAACTTAATTTATACCTCCCTGGCAACGGCGCCAAAAACTTGCTACTACTTAAATAATAATTCACCCAAGTGTAGGTTGTCTGCAAGTAATATAATTCGTAAGTACGAGATCGATCCACAGAGAGATTATTTTGAGTTTAAATTTATTAATTTATAGATTGCCAAATGCAAGAATTAAGTTTACAAATTATAAACTTTGTCAAGGCTTGAGGATTTATTCTTGGTTTATGTAATATTGTTTAACTAAAAGTAAACAAAAGAAACCACCATAAATAATGGTTCCAAAAAATTAAACACACACATAATATAATATAGTTCCCACTATAGAAAATACCGAATTAACCGATATTTTATATATGGTACCTATGATTATAATTATGACTATATAAATAAATAATTGCATAAAGTAAATGTTAAATTAAATCATTATATTTCATTTAGAACAACCGGCAGAGCCACGCTATTGCCTAAATGAAATATATTGATTTAATAAGTTAGTTGCGGTAAAGTAAAAGTTAGTTGCGATAAAGTAAATGTTAGTTGCGAGAAAGTAAAAGTTAGATGCGAAAAATAAAAGTTAGTTGCGAGAAAGTAAATGTTAGATTGTTAGATGTTAGTATTAAATCATAATATTTCATTTAGAACAACCGGCAGAGCCACACTATCGTCTAAATGAAATATTATGATATTATTATATAAATATATATATATATATACATATATAATAATAAGTGATGAAATATTTATTGTATCAAAATTAAACAACAAATCAAGATAACCACTTTAATGGTATCAAGCATTTGATGTAAATTGATAACAACAAATAATTCATTTTTATACCTACAATAAAAATAAGTTAACTAAATGAAAAGAAATAAAGAAAGAATATACAAAATATAACAATCTTACTTCACCAAGAATGCATCCTCTTCACCTTAACATAATAGATTTAGCTTGCCATAAGCTTACTTTTGATCAACACTAAAATATCACTCATAGTTGAGAACATGAAAGAAAATATATTGGAACTTAGAAATTTGATACACACTCATACTATATTTTACAATGAGATAGAATGATTCTCAAGCTAGCACAAGGCCTCTATTTATAGGCCAAATGAGAGAAATGGTCAAAATTTTTATCAATGCCATGTAGTTGCAATATTATTCTTTGTCTCCTCCAAGTTCAATTCCATGTCTCTTCTTTCAATGCTTTGTTCAACGACTTTAATCACCGAATTTGACTCTGCTCAAAATGGCAAACATGTGGGGAATTGTCTGTAGATGAATTTGGCTACTTGGTTCACCTCATTTGGTTAAATATTGAAATAGTTATGATATTTATACTATATGCTGGTCATAGTAAAAGTAAATTTGTCCTCCTTTTGATATTTGCACAATTTGATCATCTTAAGGAACTTTTTAGGCAATCATGTCTTCTGCAAAGTTGTAGATAATTACTCAAGGATTCCAAACATGTTTGAGTCACCTCCATTTGAATTTTCTAGCTTGAGTTATCATTATTCTACCAACACGTAGAAAACCTGAAAATAAAACATATTTAGTAAGACAATTAAATATAAACAAACAATACTAAAATAACATAATTTTATAATTTTAATGAAACTTAAATTTTAAAATACAGGTTTTAACATATAATAAATTATTAATTTTAATTTTCATCAGTCTTCCTCATAAGATTAGTTAACGGCAGGGCAATTTTGGAAAAGTCTGAAATAAAACGACGATTATAACCCGCCAAACCAAGAAAACTGCGTACCTGTGATACAGTGGTAGGGATAGGCAACTTCTGAATCGCCTCTATTTTTGCTGGATCAACAGCTAAACCATCCTTCGAGACAACATGGCCTAAGAAAGAAATCTGCTCCAACCAGAACTCACATTTCTTCAACTTAGCATACAGCCTTTTCTCTCTCAAAAACTGAAGAACAACTCTAAGGTGCTCTACGTGAAGCTCTCTAGTCTTGGAATAAATCAATATATCATCGATGAAAACAATGACAAAGCTATCAAAATACGGCTTGAACACCCGGTTCATAAGATCCATGAAGAGTGAAGGAGCATTAGTCAGACCGAACGACATAATAAGAAATTCGTAATGAACATACCTGGTCCGAAACGCCATCTTAGGGATATCAGACTCTCTAACTTTCAACTGGTAATAGCCAGATCGTAGATCAATTTTCGAAAACACTGTAGTTCCCTGCAGTTGATCAAAAAGATCGTCTATTCGTGGCAATGGATATTTATTCTTAATCGTCACTTGTTGATTTCCCTGTAATCAATGCACAGCCGCAAAGGCCCGTCTTTCTTCTTGACAAAAAGAATCGGAGCTCCCCAAGGCGAAGAACTTGGCCGTATGAAACCTTTATCTAATAGATCCTGCAACTGCGTCTTCAATTCTTTCATCTCTGTCGGGGCCATTCTGTACGGAGCTTTGGAAATAGGAACCGTCCCCGGAACTAAATCGATCACAAACTCTACATCTCTGTCCGGCGGTAAACCCGGCACATCATCCTCAAATATATCAGGGAACTCTCTCACAACATTAATATCATCAATATTCAACTTCACAATTCTATCCATATCCACAATCGAAGCCAAAAACCCATCACAACCTCTAAACAACAACTTCTTAGCCTCAAGACATGAAATAAAAGGAAGGACCAGCGAAGTACCTGCACTGGCGAGCATACCTTCCTTATTTTCATCATCTGCAAATTTCACAGTCTTGGCAACGCAATCAATCACTGCACGATAAGTCGATAGCCAATCCATGCCAAGTATAATATCAAACGCAACCATCGGAATAACAATCAAATCGGCATAAACCACTCGCTCATCAATTTGAACAAAACGCGCATACAAATTAGACGTCGGGCATAACACATCCCCAGAAGGCAATACAACATTAAACTGGAGGGGAAGAACAGAAGGAACTAGACCCAAAGATCTCAAAAATAGTTCATACATAAAAGAATGAGTAGCACCTGTATCAATCAATGTCGTAGCTACTCTGCCTGAAATTAAGATAGTGCTAGAGATCACAGAAGAATCAGGATTTATACCTTCCTTCGTCATGGTGAAGATGCGACCCTGCACCTTCTCTTTACTCGAGCCTCTCGGACAGTCCTTGGCGATATGGCATGCAGTACCACATCGGTAGCACGTATGAGTACCAAACCTGCACTCACCCCTATGATGCCTACTACACTTGGGACACAATGGCTTCTCTGGATCAAATGGGATTGTCGGTGCTTTAGAACTCGGCTCTAGCTTGCCTTTCCCCTTGAAACTGCCTTTCCCTCTTTGGCTCGAACCTTGACCTCTTTGAGCAATAGCATGATGCCTCGCCTGTCTCTCTCTAGCTATATCTTTCTCATCTTGCTCGGCTAGCAATGCTTTAGCCACAATCTCTTTAAATGTCACCGCCTTAGACATATTGATGTCCCTCCTGATTTCTGCTCGAAGTCCTCTAATGAAATGAGCACCCTTGTCTTTGTCATTCGAGGCAATATATGGGGCAAACAAACATCCCTCCTCAAACTTCAAAATGTACTCGTCAACATTCATACCTCCCTGTCTAAGCTCTAAAAACTCAGTCACCTTCCGAGCTCGAAGTGCATCCGAAAAATACTTGTCGTAGAAAAGATCCATAAAATCTTGCCACTTCAATGCCGGAACATCAACACTTGATACCAACTGTAACGCCTCAGATTCGACGAATGTCCTCACTATATCAAGACGAGTCTTTTCAGCGTGCTTATGTCCTCACTCACATGCACCCTAGGAAACTTCCCAGGAGGTCACCCATTCCCAAAATTGCCCCAAGTCTAGCACGCTTAACTTTGGAGTTCTTATGTGATGAGCTACCGAAAAGAAGATGCACATTCGTGATATGAGTAGTACAAATCAAATCTTTTAAGCCCTCTTCAAATGTACAATCCATTACATTGAACAGTCTCGGAATCCCTCTCATTCCGATATGGGATCGGTTCATTCATCTTCCCTCCACCTAGAAGCCTGCCAGGAGCCGCTCATTGTCCGTGCAACCTCATGGCACCGGCGATCACCCCCCGCCCTCTTCGGCCCCGGGCCTCACATGCCCACCAGCTTCCGCTTGGTTCGTCCCCAAACCACACCGTACTAAGAGAGGTCGGCTCTGATACCAACTGAAACGTCTGCTTATTCTTTTTCTTAAAAAGTACTAGAATGTTTTTTTTCCAAATCTCACATAGCATCGGCCGAATTACATACACAAGCATAAAATATTTTTGACATCATTTTAAAATAAATCAACCAACTAACATTTGAAAAGTATAGCCCATACTATAACCTCTCAAAAACCACTCATAAATAAATTTTCGTAAAAATATCTTTAACATCACTTAAAATCATAAATCATAACTAGTGCGAAAAACTAGCATAGGTCCTCGGGTTATGTGCACCTTAAGTCCAGCAAAGTCAACCATCGAGACCTCCATAAACATTATTATCATAATCACTTGCATCAATCACACCTAGTGAGTCTAAAGACTCAACACGTCATACTCTTGATAACAAGTAATACGTAATACAGTTAACATATAATAGTGAAAAATACTTGTACTTAAAATATCGTTTTCATGAAGATGCGTGAACTTTAAACAAAAACATTTTTCATAAACTTTTCATGATGCATAAACTTTAAACAATAACATTTTCGTAAACATTTTCATGATGCATAAACTTTAAATAAAAATATTTTCATAATGATGCATGAACTTTAAACATAAACATTTTCATAAACTTAATCATATCATCCTCAACATATTCATATTCATATTATCATCAACATATACATATTTCTTTTTCCTTTCGTTGAATTCAGATCGTTAATTGTGACTTTCGTGTTCATCTACGTCTACGTCTACGTGTTGGGCGATGGATCCATCTACATGTAACCACAGTACTGGGCGGCGGGGACATCAGCAACACTCTCACCGGTCAACTAGGCCTTGGCCTTACGTATTAACATATCATCGTATACATCTACTTGTCCGTATCCAAGGAAACACGATCGTAGGGCTCCCACTGGGACCATAACCCTCACGAAATTTCCAACATATCATCGTATTAGTCACAATTACTTCACTTCCTTCAACGTTTCATATTCTCATCACTTTATAAAACTTAAACATGCATATAACAGTTTTTCTTTTAAACCAAGCATGCAACATGTCTTTTAAATGTCCATAATTAAACCATAAAATCCATAAACGTTTTAAAAATAACATTTTAACATATAAAAATTCAATCAACATCCATAACCATTGAAAATAATCATATTAGCACATAAAACAGTATTCAGAGCACTGCCATGACGTTTACTAATTTCTAAGTGTAAAAAGACCGTTTTACCCCTGGACGTGACATTTTTGCGTTTTGACATTTTCTTAATTTCATTGACTCTAACATGTCCCAAATAATTATTTAAGCCTACATGAATTTTCTCATAATTTTATTTAGCTTAAATCGAGGACTTTTAATTTAATCTTTAAATATAACGTATTAATGCGTTTTAACCCCGAATTAAACCAAAACTTAATATAAAATTCCAAAATTCAAAACTTAGACTTATAATAATTAATTAAGTTTAAACCTAATTTTTCATAATTTTATAAAGCTTAAAACTAGGCTTTTCAATTAACTCGTTAATTAGCATTTCGTGCGGCGATTAAATCCCGAATAAATCCAAAACTCATTATTTTGATCCCAAATTTTTAACATAACATTTTTAAGATTTATTCTACCCTTCCAAGTCATGAGCCACATACGTGGACCCATGGATTCAATTTTAGTTGTTTAATTTTCAAAATTGACCCTTTATCGAACCACCCGAGCCATCTCCCAATTTACTCGAGCCACACTCAAGCCACCTCAAGCCAAACCCTAGCCAACCCATCTAGGAACCCTCCTGACCAAGCCTAGCCCAAATACCAGCCCTTAGAACCAAGTTACAGCCCCTGCCCTTGGACCCGTATGCATGCTTGTGTGCAAGTGTTAGTATCCTTGGTGGATTAGGTTTCCTAGTTGCCTAGGACTCTACCTAGCCTTTAGCCACCTGACCCCTCATGACCCTAACCTTCCTTGGACTGCATCTAGACCAACCCAGCCCCTAGAACCCGAGCTGCGACCCCCTGGACTACAAGACAGCAACTTACGCGTGTTATGGTGCTGCCTTGCTTCTCACGTTCCTCTCGAGCCAACAGCAACCCGAGATGCCCCAGCCCCTACCCAGACCCTAGTGCACCCTCGTGGGACTCTAAGGACCAAGCCTAGCCCAGCCCTAAACCCCCTGGCCGAGCCACTTCTTCCCTAACCCCTCTGTCAACCTGCGCTGCTCTCTCCTGCTCTCGGGTGGAGTCCTTCTTAGGCAAGGACTCCTCCCAGCCCCTTAATTTCGAGTCCTAGCGTGGCTAGGACTCTTTCCGGACTCAGAACATGACCCAACATTGATCCTAGATGAACCATGCAGTGCCTAGCCTTTTATTCCCCATCAACCGAGCCCCTATGATCTAAATAACAGAAACCTGGTTCCAGTTGATCGTTTCTTGATTGTGCAGCCTTATTGTGTGTTCTAAGGCCCCTAAACTTGTGTAAAACTTGCCCCTTAACATCCTAATTCATGGGAGCCCCTTTAACAACAATAAAACATGACTTTCGGTACAAAAATCAAGACTTAAAAATCACTTTTGATGCATGAACGAAAATAAAACAAAGTGCCCCTTCTTTTTCATGCAATTTCAAATATAAATGCATAATATGGTGTGATGATGAGTAAAGGGAGAATATGGCGTGCCTTTGCGTATTTAACGTACGAAAAATCGTTGACGAATCGAAGAACGGGGCAAGACCTTTGGCTTTGAATTCTCTTCAAGCTTTGCTCAATTTTCTTCTTCCAAAATTTGGTGTGTTGTGTGCCGTGTTTGAAGAGTTTTGGGGAGGACAAAAATTCAGAAAAGTGGCGTGCACTTCATGTAGGGTTTTGGGGTGTTTAACTTATATTATAGAGTTAATTAAACACTAATTAAGTATTGGCCCATAAAGATATTAATTAGGCCCATTTAAGCTCATTAGTGATTAATTAAAATATTAAAAATAATTTTGCTTAAATAAGTTTGTGAATTTATTAGCCGGGTTTCCAAAACGTTTGCATTTTTGTTGAAAACCAACACCGGTAAAAATTACGTCCCGGCGTATAAAATCACTACAAAAACCTCATAATTTCAAAAATAAGAAAAAGCATCACCCATACATTAAATAATTAAAAACAGTTATTTAATAAAAACAATTTCTATTTTTCAGCATCGGTCTCCGTTCCTCGATCGCAACTCGAATATCCCTTTTAAAAATACAATTTTAATGCAATATGTAGAAAAATATATTTTAAACATGCAAAATGCACAAAATAATTAATTAATGCAATTAAAACAATTAATTAAAATACACAAGGAATTTAATAATTGTATGCATGTGGTTCGCGTTGACTCTTAAATTTTCGGGGCGTTACACTTACCTTGGTGGCATTCCACCAAATACGTGCAGCTTTGACTAGCATGAATACTGCACAACCAACTCTGTCCTTGTCTTCATAACCGAGATGATCAATTATCGCCTCAAGTGCTTTAATCCAATCTACAGCCACCAATGGATCAGTGCTTCCTGCAAACTCAGGCGGATCCATCCTCTTAAAAACAGTAAAGATCCCATCAGTCCCAACTGCTTGAACCACTTGGCCTCTCCCTTGGCCTCTACCCTGACCTGAACCTTGCAAACGGAGCAACTGTTGAATCTGTTCACTATGAACCTTGGCTTGCTCTTTTAATAATTTGCCGAACTCGTCGACAACTCTCGATGAGGAGCTATCCTCACCCTCTGAAGCCTTTCTCTTAGGAGGCATTAAAATCCTACAATGTGCTCACATAATACATATCAGCCAATAACAATAAATAGATGTAGAAGAAGACATACCCGACTGTTGAAAGTAGACGAAGTCATATGCATTGGTCCGAAGAACGTTGCTCTGATACCACTAAATGTAACGCCCTCGACTGATTTCATAAAATAACAGCGGAAATTTAAAATAATTTTCTTAGAGGAAAGAAGGATTTAAAATTTTCTTGACATAAAAATATTTACAATCAAAAGTATATACATGATCAATAAAGAGTTGCATCAAAATACAAAATATCATTTTTGATCATGTCAAAAGCTAACAAAATATCTTTCTTCCTTCCATCTCTTGTATGCATATGACCTCGACTCCAATCAATGTCCTGGCTCGTCACTCTTATCTGCATCACATGAAATAACTGGAATGAGTATAAAAACTCAGCAAGTGGAACTCTTACATAACAATCTATACATATCATACTCTGTAAAACATGACTTTGAAATCATTAAATACCATCTAAATCTCAAAACATGAATAACATAGTAGAACATGAACATAACGATGATATTACTCTTTTCTCTGATGGATTGATATCTAAATAGTATCTCTGTCTCTGTACCTATATCCCATCGATGTAAATCGATTACTCTGTTGGGATATAAGCCTATGGTCGTTGATCAAATCATTGCATGCAATCTCTGACTATCTATTTATCAATCCAATAAATCATTTGAACTCTCTCTTGGACATTAAATCAAACACTTTGAAGAATCTTCTCATTTGCATTCCCTTTACATAATTGCGACATATGAAAGCCTATAATATACAACAAAGTGTATCTATACATAACATGAATCAAATGAGAGGGAATAGCATGTTAAAACCATTGAAATACAATACATATACTTCATGTGAGCACAAGAAATGAATTCCACTTACAACCAATGGAAAGATTGATTTTAATCTCTTGGTACAAATCCTACAACAATAAAACATGTATTGAACCATCAACAACTTAATAATCACAAACCCATACCATAAAACCCATAAAATCAACACAATCAATAATCCCATAATTTTTCCCAACACCATAAACCAAGAAATAACTAAAGCCACAAGATTACCTTAGCTCCTTGAACCCAAAATGATCTTGTTCTCACTTCAATAACCCAACTAGGAGCTTGAATCAAATAAATAAAAGAAAGGAAATGAGAACCCTAGCTTCCCTTGAGCTGAAGAACCGAGAGGATTGGGAAAGAATGAGGAAAATTGAGCTAACTCTTGAATTATATCACTTAAATCTCGAAAACATGACTTTACTGTTCACGCACCGCGGGTGCGCTACTCTTCTTACCGCGGGTGCGCTAGGCTTACTGAACCACCTCCGAAAATTCAAAGGAACGATCGCAGGTGCGCTGCTTATTGGACCGCGGGTGCGCTGGAGGTTCTGCCCAAACACCGCGGGTGCACTGCATAATGAACCGCGGGTGCACTCTCCTCTGTAGCCAACAATATACTCTTTGCAACTAAAATCAAATCGCAACGTCGCTTCTCCTCATAATTTGACAACACTCTCAACATGAAAGTTGCACCACTATGTATTATCTAACCACTACAATTGGCCTCATACTAATTGGCTCGACATACAAATTATCATGAATTAAATCGTAACGATGCTACACTATGACTACACACCATCTATATACCACAATACTAGAAATCATAATCAAAATTCTCAACATCAAACTATAGTTAAACTTGACCAATTAGTCCATAAACATAAGAAATCACAAACCGTACCATTCACCAAGCTTGGATATTACATTTTCCCCCTTTTTTGGCATCACCATTTCCACCTTTTAAAAATGTAACCATCTCGGAAATATGAGTCCCAAGTGTTTCAATATGTCCTGTCAGCAAAATTTCTTGCTTCTCGATTTGGATGACAAGATCAGCAGTATGCCTGATTTGAGTATGTTTAAGTTCAGATATCTGACTGGAGTGTATATTCACAATCTTGAGCATTTCAGTAATTTGTTCAGAGATATTTGTCTTGAAAAGATTAAGATCCAGAGAAGATACCATCCGATCTTCCCTAAATCCAGTGATGTCATTATGCATATTCATCGGTAATTGATGAATGAAATGCATTTCATCAAATTTTAGAAATTATGGATTATATCTTTTATCTTGATCATGGAACTTTGAAGGTGAGATTGGTGGAGAAATGTGTGTCAGCTCAAGTTTGGGCGCTTCTTGTTTTGTTTGAATGTATGTAGGTATTTGCGGTTTAGGGTCATAAGAGATCTGTTCTGTTGGTACATTTTTTCTTCTTCTTGAGCTGGTAGTTTCGTGGAGTAATGATGGACATAATTTGAAACATGTTTTTGAATTAACTCATCAATCGTTGGGAGCTGAGTTTAAGATGGTACGTTCGTATGATTTGTTGTATATATCTGTTGAGGACAGACCATCTGATTTGTTGTATATATCTGTTGAGGATGTGAGACACCTATCTGTTCTGTCGGGGATGCAACATCAGACTTGGTAACAATTATTGATACTGATTGCCGTGGTTTGGACAGTGTGATCAGTGGATCAATATCTGGAGCAAGTGTTGGAGTTATTTCATGAATAATCATGTTGTCCAGTGTCTGCAGCATCTCTGCTATTGTAAGAAGCGAATTTTCAGGAAGAGCTTCTGAATAATGCGAGGTCACTAAGTCTTTATTAAGCTGTTCACCTTGTTGTTGGTGCAAAACCTATTGGAGAACCTGATCGATGGAGCGATCATATGTTGGTCCTTGGTCAGATTGAGTCATCATTTCTTCTTTTCTATAGAACTGTTTGATTTGTTCTCCAGATCCATGTGATCTAAAGGACTTTCTTCATGAAGTGCTTCAATAAATATATGCAGTTGGAGCTCTATTCTCATTAGATTAACTCTCATGGACAGCTCACGTGCGTCCATCTCCAACTTGCTGATGACCGCAAAGTCATCATGTGCTGTCTGGTCACGAGGATTGAAATTTTATCTTTTTTTGCTTATCAGGAGCCTTAATCCACTCTCCCTTATCATCATGACCTGAAAATCTCTTATCTTCAGAGTTTCAGGAATGATATGAGTTTGAGTCTATTCCAGAATTTTATTTTCTTGAGCTGTCATATGTTCGACTTATTCAGAGTCTTGATCTCTGAATAATGTTCAAACATTCTGTTGTCTGCCCATTTATCAAAATTCTTCAGCTGAATTTGTACTATGTTTTCCACTTCTTGCATGACCAGACTTATACTCATTTGAACAGCTGACAACGGCTTAGGTGGTTCAATAAGAGTGCTCTTTCCTTTAGATTTAGGTTCAATATGAGGTAATATCAATTCATGAGAAACAATGTTTGTTTCAACTATATTTATGTCGGGTAGAACCTTACTGATCAGAACAGTTGGGGTGGGAGCTGGTCTAATAGGTTCGTTGAAGTGCTTTATCAGTTTGGTTTTCTTGGTTCTTTTCTTCTTCTGAGGAACTGGTGAGAAGATTTAAGTCAGAGGTTGATTCTATTGATCAGAATAATATTATTCTGACTTAGACACCTCAAATCTTAGTTTTCTTTTGACTGGTGCCTTCTTGTGTGATTTTTTCATCTTCTTCTTTTCTTCATCAAATTCTTTCTTGACCTTCAACATGTCATATGTAGTGATGAGGTTATATGATTTGTAAACATCAATAGATTTTTTGTTTAGCACCTTATGAACGTGCAGATTGGCTGACAGTCAAACCTGTGCTTGAGTCTTTTCTATAAGTCGGCATAATTGAACAACAAATCCTTGGTGCTGTTTGTCTAGATGAGAAACCCTTGCCACTAATATGTTGTATAAAACAACAGACTAGCTGATTTTGATATCTAAGTGATACAAGTCATTATTTTAATCTTTCTATTGTGAAGGCATCGAGGAGCCTGCCTTTGCTTTCAAGGGTTTGGCCACTATATCATTCAACAATATGAATTCAATATTCAAATCTTTATTCTTTCCTAATGATTTGAGAGGAGCACCTGACAGTGAGAACTCGATTTTCATTACTTCAATGGTTGTAGACGGCAATTTGTTGAGCTCTGTGATTCTTTCTGTTGGTAAACCGAAGGTATCAATGAACTTGTTGGACCATTTCATGTTCGCTATATTGCTTGATTTTGATGTTAACAAAACTTGTTTATTTGTTTCTAATGAGTTTACCTAAGTGCGCAGAAACTGAAACTGATCAGGCTTCGAACTGATCAGTTACCAAGCTTAAACTGAAGCTATCGAGATGCAAACTGAAAGTGCCAACTGATTGATCGAACTGAACCGGTACAACTGAAGTATCAAGAGCAGTTCAACTAATTGTCCAGTTGATAGGTGGTTCAGAAGAAGACCTTCAGAAGCCAGGCCAGCTGATGAAGTGTTCAACTGATAAAGAGCCCAACTGACCAGTTCAACTGAATCAGTGAAATCAGTTCAGCTAACGAGTCAACTGATTTCACCTCACAAGTTCAAGACCTGTTCAACTGATCAGTTCAGAACATCAGTTAGGAGCGAACCGGTTTACAGATACGACAAGCTTAATCCAGCTGTGCACAAAGGTACAAAAGCTATTGTATGATCAAGGTACAATAAGAGACGTTGCAGCAGCGCTTAAAGCTAAATGTTCCAAATATCTATTTGAGGGAAAAAATTCACACTGCAACAAATTCATTCACTGAGTCTCACTGTACGTCCAGCCAAACCCCTATAAATAGAAGCTGAAGCTCGGTGAAGAAGAGATTGATGAGAGAGAAGGATGAGAATTGACGATTGAAAAGATCAAATACAGAGAAAGGCACACATAATGCTTATCAGCTTACAAGAAAAAATCAGCCTAGAGGGAACACTTCAAAGTTATATCAGCTTAGTTTATAAGCTTATTCTCTCAGTGTGTGAGAACACCTTCTGGTAGTTTTCAGAGATCAGTTCTCACACACAAACTCACAACACCTCTCAAATTCCGTCATGCACAAAGATGTAAAACATGTGTATGTATTCTTTGACACATATATGTTAAACAAGTGTTTGCTGGAAGGTGCTGCCTTCAGTCTAGACTAGGAGTTCAGTTAAGCAGTGGGTAAGTCTTAAGCTAGATGGGTTTATATAAAGAGTTGTATAAATGAAAGTCTTCCAATGAATCTTACCCGAGGTGGTAGAAGGGGTGACGTAGGAGCAGTTCAGTTTCCGAACATCCATAAATATATCTTGTGTTATTTCTGTTTAACTGCTTGTTTTTGTTCTTAACTGATTTGATCATTTCAACTGATATCAGTTCAAATCAGTCCATAACTGAATTGATTCAAGCCAGAACTGATCCAGTGTAATTTCTAGTTATTCACTTGCACAAGATATAAAACCGATCTGTTTTCTTAATGAAGGATTATTTCGAGTATTTTCCGCTTGGTTTGTAACCAAACTCGATCTAATTCATCGATATACACATTCTTAGAACACGAGCTATTGCAGCTCATTGGAGATTATTGTGTTAAAAGAATCTCAAAGATGATGAGCACACGATCCAATAATTGGTATCAGAGCTAGATGTTCTAAGAAGAAAATTTGAAAACTGATATTTCTTTTTAAAAAATGTTTTAAAAAGTTTTAAAATGGTTTTTAAAATTCTCTAATAATATTTTATATGTTTCCTGTGCTATTTTGTTTTTTTGCTGTTTGCAGAATTTTTGAGTTCAACTGACAACAGGATAGCTAAAATGATTAGCGGACAAGATTTCAGTTGCTAGCTTACCAATTCAACTGATTAACAGACAAAACCCAACTACCAGCTGAAATTGATGAGTTAAGTGGAGCTTAATCATCAGAATTTCGGCCGCTTCATTGCCATATCAGATCCTAGTAGTTGATCATTGCGGTTCAGCATCAGTTGAGTCTAGTTTGCATCAGTTAGATCAGTTAAGCCAGCACAGAGATAAAGTCCAAGGCAATTAGCAAGTTCTTATGGCAAAAGAAACTCATAACCGATGCAGCATTCCAAGCATTCTAGGCAACCAATTGTTGGTACACTCAGTTCTATTTTATATAAACTGATTGATACTTGATGTTATTTGATATTTGCTAAGTGTGGTAGCAATTCCCTTACATAAGATGGTGTGCTTTATATTAATAAAAAGGACGCGTAATGGATTAAATTAACATCACGTGTAACCAGTTAGTTTGCATGTAACTGAACTGATTTTTCCAGTTTATATGTTGACTTAACTGCTTGAGTGTTTATTGCTTAAATTTCTTTTTAATCGCGCAATGATTATATTTTTGAGAGGGAGTTTTTTTGATTCAGTTCTTTATGGGGAGCTATTCTTTAAAACTTATTTCAAATTTTCTATCCCTCAAACTGAAAAATTGTTTTCAAATCATTTTGTTCAGTTGTTGTGGAGGAAATTTTCTTTCTGCTGTCCTTCGAATTGAAAGTTCTTTTATTCGCCTTACTGTTTTTAAACATTTTTGTTTCTCACAAAACGGGAGAATTATTAACTTTTTAAATCTATTTTAAATAGCTTTAACTATTCAAGTTTTGTGATCATAAAAAAGGGGGAGAATGTTGGAACATTTCATGTTTGCAATCTTGCTTGATTTTGATGTTAATAAAACTTGTTTATTTGTTTCTATTGAGTTTACATAAGTGCGCTGAAACTGAAACTGATCAGGCTTCGAACTGATCAGTTACCAAGCTTAAACTGAAGCTATCAAGATGCAAACTGAAAGTGCCAACTGATTGATCGAACTGAACCGGTACAACTGAAGTATCAAGAGCAATTCAACTGATTGTCTAGTTGATAGGTGGTTCAGAAGAAGACCTTCAGAAGCCAGGCCAACTGATGAAGTGTTCAACTGATGAAGAGCCCAATTGACCAGTTCAACTGAATCAGCGTAATCAGTTCAGCTGACGAGTCAACTGATTTCACCTCACCAGTTGAAGACCAGTTCAACTGATCAGTTCAAAATATCAGTTAGGAGCGAACCAGTTTGCAGATACGACAAGCTTAATCCAGCTGCGCACAAAGGTACAAAAGCTATTGTACGATCAAGGTACAATAAGAGACGTTGCAGCAGCGCTTAAAGCTAAATGTTCCAGATATCTATTTGAGGGAACAAATTCAAACTGCAACGAATTCATTCACTGAGTCTCAGTGTACGTTCAGCCAAACGCCTGTAAATAGAAGCCGAAGCTCGGTGAAGAAGACATTGATGAGAGAAAAGGATGAGAATTGACGAGTGAAAAGATCAAATACAGAGAAGGGCACACATAATGCTTATCAGCTTACAAGAAGCAATCAGCCCAGAGGAAACACTTCAAAGTTATATCAGCTTAGTTTAGAAGCTTATTCTCTCAGTGTGTGAGAACAACTTCTGGTAGTTTTAAGAGATCTGTTCTCACACACAAACTCACAACACCTCTCAAATTCCATCACGCACAAAGACATAAAACATGTGTATGTAGTCTTTGACACACGTATGTTAAACAAGTGTTTGCTGGAAGGTGCTGCCTTCAGTCTAGACTAGAAGTTTAGTTAGGCAGTGGGTAAGTCTTAAGCTGGATGGGTTTATACAAAGATTTGTATAAATCAAAGTCTTCTAATGAATCTTACCCGAGGTGGTAGAAGGGGTGACGTAGGAGCAGTTTAGTCTCCAGACATCCATAAATATATCTTGTGTTATTTCTGTTTAACAGCTTGTTTTTATTCTTAACTGATTTGATCAGTTCAACTGATATCAGTTGAGTTCTGTCCATAACTGAACTGCTACAAGCCAGAACCGATCCCTTGTAATTTCCAGTTATTTAGTTGCACAAGATATAAAACTGATCAGTTTTCCTAATGAAGGATTATTTCGAGTATTCTCCGCTTGGTTTGTAACCACACTCGATCTAATTCATCGATATACACATTCTTAGAACACGAGCTATTGCAGCTCATTGGAGATTATTGTGTTGAAAGAATCTGAAAGATGACGAGCACACGATCCAAAAATTGGTATCAGAGCCAGATGTTCTAAGAAGGAAAATTGAAAACCGATATTTCTTTTTAAAAAATATTTTAAAAAGTTTTTAAAACGGTTTTTAAAATTCTCTGTTAATATTTTATATGTTTGCTGTGCTATTTTGTTGTTTAGCTGTTTGCAGGATTTTTGAGTTCAACTGACAACATGATAGCTAAACTGATCAGCGGACAAAATTTCAGTTGCCATCTTACCAATTCAACAGATTAATATACGAAACCCAACTACCAGCTGAAACTGATGAGTTAAGTGGAGCTTAATCATCAGAAGTTCCGTCGCTTCATTGCCATATCAGATCCTAGTAGTTTCAGCATCAGTTGAGTCTAGTTTGCATCAGTTAGATCAGTTAAGCTAGCACAGAGATCAAGTCCAAGGCATTAGCAGTTCTTATGGCAAAAGAAACTCAAAATCGATGCAGCATTCCAAGCATTCTAGGCGATCAATTGTTGGTACACTCAGTTCTATTTTATATAAACTGACTGATACTTGATTTTATTTGATATTTGCTAAGTGTAGTAGCAATTCCGTTACATAAGATGGTGTGCTTTATATTAATACAAAGGACGCGTAATGGATTAAATTAACATCACGTGTAACCAGTTAGTTTGCATGTAACTGAACTGATTTTTCCAGTTTATATGTTGACTTAACTGCTTGAGTGTTTATTGCTTAAATTTCTTTTTAATTGCAAAAAGATTATATTTTTGAGAGGGAATTTTTTTGACTCAGTTCTTGAAGGGGAGCTATTCTTTAAAATTTATTTTAAATTTTCAATCCCTCAAAATGAAAATTTTTTTTTCAAATCGTTTTATTCAGTTGATGAGGGGGAACATTTCTTTCTGCTGTCCCTCGAACAGAAAGTTCTTTTATTCACCTTACTATTTTTAAACATTTTTGTTTCTCACAAAGCAGGGAGAATTATTAACTTTTTAAATCTATTTTAAATAGCTTTAACTATTCAAGTTTTGTGATCATAAAAAAGGGAGAGATTGTTGGAACATTTCATGTTCGCAATCTTGCTTGATTTTGATGTTAACAAAACTTATTATTTGTTTATAATGAGTTTACATAAGTGCGCAGAAACTGAAACTGATCTGTTACCAAGCTTAAACTGAAGCTATCGAGACGCAAACTGAAAGTGCCAACTGATCGATCGAACTGAACCAGTACAACTGAAGTATCAAGAGCAGTTCAACTGATTGTCCAGTTGATAGGTGGTTCAGAAGAAGAACTTCAGAAGCAAGGCCAACTGATGAAGAACCCAATTGACCAGTTCAACTGAATCAGTGAAATCAGTTCAGCTGACGAGTCAACTGATTTCACCTCACCAGTTCCAGACCAGTTCAACTGATCAGTTCAGAATATCAGTTAGGAGCGAACCAGTTTGCAGATACGACAAGCTTAATCCAGCTGTGCACAAAGGTACAAAAGCTATTGTACGATCAAGGTACAATAAGAGACGTTGTAGTAGCGCTTAAAGCTAAATGTTCCAGATATCTATTTGAGGGAAAAAATTCAAACTACAACGAATTCATTCACTGAGTCCCACTGTACGTTCAGCCAAACGCCTATAAATAGAAGCCGAAGCTCGGTGAAGAAGACATTGATGAAAGAGAAGGATGAAAATTGACGATTGAAAAGATCAAATACATAGAAGGGCACACATAATGCTTATCAGCTTACAAGAAGCAATCAGCTCAGAGGGAACACTTCAAAGTTATATCAGCTTAGTTTAGAAGCTTATTTCTCTCAGTGTGTGAGAACACCTTCTGGTAGTTTTCATAGATCAGTTCTCACACAATAACTCACAACACCTCTCTAATTCCGTCACGCACAAAGACATAAAACATGTGTATGCAGTCTTTGACACACATATGTTAAACAAGTGTTTGCTGGAAGGTGCTGCCTTCAGTCTAGACTAGGAGTTCAGTTAGGCATTGGGTAAGTCCTAAGCTAGATGGGTTTATACAAAGAGTTGTATAAATCAAAGTCTTCTAATGAATCCTATCCGAGGTGGTAGAAGTGGTGACGTAGGAGCAGTTCAGTCTCCGAACATCCATAAATATATTTTGTGTTATTTCTGTTTAATTGCTTGTTTTTGTTCTTAAATGATTTGATCAGTTCAACTGATATCAGTTCAGTTCAGTCCATAATTGAACTGATACAAGCCAGAACTGATCCCATGTAATTTCTAGTTATTCAGTTGCACAAGATATAAAACTGATCAGTTTTCTTAATGAAAGATTATTTCGAGTATTTTTCGCTTGGTTTGTAACCAAACTCGATCTAATTCATCGATATACACATTCTTAGAACACGAGCTATTGCAGCTCATTGGAGATTATTGTGTTGAAAGCATCTCAAAGATGACGAGCACACGATCCAACAATTGGTATCAGAGCTAGATGTTTTAAGAAGGACATTTGAAAACTGATATTTCTTTTTAAAAAATGTTTTAAAAAGTTTTTAAAATGGTTTTTAAAACCCTCTGATAATATTTTATATGTTTGCTGTGCTATTTTGTTGTTTAGCTGTTTGCAGGATTTTTGAGTTCAACTGACAGCAGGATGGCTAAACTGATCAGCGGACAAGATTTCAGTTGCCAGCTTACCAATTCAACTGATTAACAGACGAAACCCAACTACCAGCTGAAACTGATGAGTTAAGTGGAGCTTAATCATCAAAAGTTCAGCCTCTTCATTTCCATATGAGATCCTAGTAGTTGATCATTGCGGTTCAGCATCAGTTGAGTCCAGTTTGCATCAGTTAGATCAGTTAAGACAGCACAGAGATCAAGTCCAAGGCAATTAGCTGTTCTTATGGCAAAAGAAACTCAAAATCGATGCAGCATTCCAAGCATTCTAGGCGACCAATTGTTGGTACACTCAGTTCTATTTTATATAAACTGACTGATACTTGATGTTATTTGATATTTGCTAAGTGTAGTAGCAATTCCCTTACATAAGATGGTGTGCTTTATATTAATACAAGGGACGCGTAATGGATTAACTTAACATCAGGTGTATCCAGTTAGTTTGCATGTAACTGAACTGATTTTTCAAGTTTATATGTTGACTTAACTGGTTGAGTGTTTATTGCTGAAACTTCTTTTTAATCAGCGCAACGATTATATTTTTGAGAGGGAGTTTTTTTGATTCAGTTCTTGAGTGGGAGCTATTTTTTAAAACTTATTTTAAATTTGCAATCACTCAAACTGAAAAATTGTTTTCAAATCGTTTTATTCAGTTGTTGAGGGGGAACTTTTTTTTTTTGCTATCCCTCGAACTGAAAGTTCTTTTTTTCGCCTTAATGTTTTTAAACATTTTTATTTCTTACAAAGCGGGAGAATTATTAACTGTTTAAATCTATTTTAAATTGCCTTAACTATGCAAGTTTTGTGATCATAAAAAAGGGAAAGATTGTTGGAACATTTCATGTTCGCAATCTTGCTTGATTTTGATGTTAACAAAACTTGTTTATTTGTTTCTAATGAGTTTACATAAGTGCGCAGAAATTGAAAACTGATCAGGCTTCGAACTGATCAATTACCAAGCTTAAACTGAAGCTATCGAGACGCAAACTGAAAGTGCCAACTGTAATATCCCAACCTTTTATCCTTTTATTGTCAATGATGTTATTCGATAGTTTGGTGTTATGAATATATGGTTAAGTATTATTGATCATGGTTATTGATATGGTTTATGAGTATAATTGATGGAAGGGTTGGTATTGCATGTTATAGCATCAATATGGTTATTGCATTGTATTCATGGTTATTTATTGTATGGTTTTGATATGGTTAAGTAGATGGTTGTGTATTTGCAGGAGTTGTTGTTGTCATGAAGGTATAATGTTGGGAGTTGGATTGATGGTTTGGATGGTTTGAGCCAAATAGATAATTGGGGTGCACAAACGGTATGAAAATTTTGGTATTTGTTACGGTTTTTAGCATAATGAATGGGATATTGTTCCAAATGACATGAGGCCAATTTCATTAGAAAGCTAAGATCTAAGGCTACAATTTTCATGTTTTGAGTTTTGTTCAAATAGTTGAGGAAGATGAGTCAAAAGTGGCCCGAAGTGTGTTATATATATCATCGTTCCTGCACTGACACATTTTGGTAGAATCGGAGTATCTTTTTACTCAAACATCCAAATGACCTGAAACTAGTGGGAGATTCAAGAAAAGATATAGGGCTACAACTTTCACGTTTACCACTTTGGCTAATTCGGAAGAAAAAGTGCAATTTTGTCCCTTGGACTGAGGGTACACGGACCCATACACGGGGTCCGGGTCTTGCCAAACGAAATTTGTAATTTATCGAGTGTACACGGACCTATACACGGAGGGGGGCACGGGGTCCGTGTCTATGGCGTATAAAACACATTTTTAAGAGTTTCTAAGCCAATAAGTTAGTCATTTCTCTTACTCCTCTTGCATGCATCGACTTGGGGAGCTAGTGTTCTTCATTTCTTTTCCTAATTCTTTCTTTCCAAGGTTTGGATCTTCAAGTTGGAGGTGTGATCTTCATATCCTCAAGAGCAAGTAACCAAGGTAAGGAAATTTATCTTTTGGGTATTTGGTTGAACTGAAGGGAATGATGGTTTAGGCTTGAATGAAAATTGTTATCTATATATTCCATTGAACGATGACATTTCCTATAGTTCAATTGTAATGATTCCTTTCTTTACACTATTGTATATGTAATTGTTATTGAAAGTTCCACTTACTGAGTTTCGTAAACTCATTTCAGTTATGTCATGTGATGCAGATAAAAAGGAATAGCGATAGAAGTGTCGAGGCATGGAAAGTGCATGTGCCAAAGCTTGGATAATGATGTTTTGATAAAATGTGGCAATTATAAAATGGTTTTGAGTATTGTACCTTGGTTCATGTTTTGAACAAGAAATTATGTCTTTACTTTTGTCAAACACTTGGTAATTATGGAGATGGGATCAATGTGTTTAGTGGAGGTTTTGAGAATATATGTGTATTTTGGAAAGATTGATTGTGGTAATGTTTATTTTGTTTGCTTGGGAATATTTTGTAAGTTTATATTTATGGGTAAACTTTGCCAAAATTTATTAATTATTATTTTCTCCAAATCTTTTATAAGGCTTCCGCATTATTGTATTTATAGTTTATTGTCTTGGCGTAAGGGTGTTACATTTAGTGGTATCAGAGCAACGTTTTTCGGACCAATGATTTGGCACATGTCTTCCTATGCTTGTGACACTTCGGTATGTATCTTTCTGCATCTCATTGATGTATTGGTATGATGATAAGCTTTACATGTAATATGTTTTGAAAATGATTTTAAATTGAGATGCAATATCGGAAAATGCCCCCAAGAGAAAAGCTCCTGAAGTACCTCCTAGAAGGAGAGCCGGAGAAGTTCGAGACAGTACTTCCTCTAATGTAGTTGATGAGTTTGGTAGGCTACTTCATGAGCAAGCTAAAGTGCATGGGAAACAAATTCAACAACTTCTCCGATTGCAAACACCGGTTCAAGGTAGAGGCCAAGGTCATGATCAACGAGTTGTTGAGGGAGCTTATGATAAATTCAAGAAGATGAATCCGCCCGAATTTGTAGGGAGTCCGGACCCTTTGATTGCAATGGAGTGGGTGAAGGCGGTCGAGGCGATCTTTGATTACCTTAGCTTTGATGATAAAGATCGAGTGAGTTGTGCTGTGTTTCTCTTAACCAAGACCGCAATAATTTGGTGGGAAGCAACCAAGGTAACGATTAATGTTCAAACATTGAAATGGAATGAGTTTAAAGATTTGTTCTATGATAAGTACTTTCCTAGAGATGTTAAAGGCCCGCAAGGTGAAAGAATTCTTGGAGCTAAAGCAAAGGACAATGAGCATGAATGATTACATCTTGAAGTTTGAAGAAGGTTGTCTTTTTGTTCCTTTCATTGCTAGCAATGACAAAGATAGAGCCGAGCATTTTATGCGGGGGTTGAGGGCGGAGATTCTCAGAGATGTTCGAATGTCGAAGGCTAATTCTTACAAGGAGATTGTTGAGAAAGCATTGATGGCTGAATATGATGAGAAAGAGATTGATGAAGAAAGACAATTCAGGAGGCAACAATTTGTCCAAAAGGGTCAAGCTTGCATTTCAAGGAGGAAAAGGAGGACACAAGGGGAAAGGAAAGGAAGAATATCAGCGGTAAAGCTCTTGCGGTGCCATCTGAATCAGATAAGACTTTATGCCCTAAATGTCATAAACCCATAAAGGAGAGTGCCTAGTTGGAAGCAACAAATTTTATAGATGTGGAGGAGTTGGGCACATCGCGATCAATTGCACTCAATCATCGAGCAAGGGCCGAGTTCAGGTGCGTATTTTCTCTTTTACCAAGGAAGGAGTTAATCCTGATTCGTCAATCATTTTAGGTACCATTCTTATTTCAGGCAAGCTAGCTACTACTCTTATTGATATTGGAGTCACACATTCTTTTATATCTGAGCAATTTATGCATTCTCTGGGTCTTGTTCCTATTGGTGAAATTGTCCACTTTTATATTGTGCTTCCTTCGGGAGATTATATTCATTCTTCAAGTATGATTCGAGCGTGCCCTGTTCAAGTAGATGATGAATTGTTGAATGCCGATTTGATTGTCATTCCCATGATTGAGTTTGATGTTATTTTGGGAATGGATTGGTTATCTACTTATCGAGCTGTGATAGATTGTGTAGCCAAGACAGTACGTTTTCCTTCAGGGCATGGTGATAGCAGGGTCCTCACGAGGTCAGGATACTTCGCTTGGCCTTTCTTTTATTTCTTGCTTGCAAATGCAACAGATGTTTGTTAAGGGTTATCATGGGTTTCTAGCATCGGTGGTGGATATAACTTGAGAAGGGAGTGGGAATGCGAGTGATATTGATATTGTGAGGGATTATCTTGATGTCTTTGCGGATGATGTGCCGGGATTGCCACCAGATAGAGAGGTGGAATTTGTTATTGATATCGTACCAGGTACCGCACCGATTTCTAAAGCCCCTTATCGAATGGCCCCAACTGAAATGACAGAGTTGAAGAGTCAATTGCAAGAGTTATTAGATAAGGGCTTTATTAGACCAAGTTCATCTACTTGGGGGGCACCGGTATTATTTATGAAGAAGAAAGATGGGTCCTTGAGACTGTGTATTGACTATCGAGAGATCAACAAAGTAACGATCAAGAACAAATATCCTCTGCCCAGAATTGATGATCTTTTTGATTAGTTGCAAGGTGCTACTGTATTTTCTAAGATTGATTTACGGTCAGGGTACCATCAATTGAAAGTAAAGGAGGGTGACATACCTAAGACGGCTTTTCGAACCAGGTATGGTCACTACGAGTTTTTGGTTATGTCGTTTGGATTAACTAATGCTCCTTCTTTATTTATGGATCTTATGAATCGGGTTTTCAAGCCATATTTGGATAATTTCATTATTGTCTTCATTGATGATATTTTAATCTATTCAAAGACTCGAGATCTACATAGGGAGCATTTGAGGATCGTGTTACAGCAGTTGAGGGACAAACAGTTATATGCTAAATTCAAGAAGTGTGAATTTTGGCTGGAGCAAGTTGCATTTTTAGGTCATATCGTTTCCAAGGAAGGAATTGTTATGGATCCGGCTAAGATTGAAGCAGTTAAGAAGTGACCTATTCCTTTGACAGTTGCTGAGGTACGAAATTTCCTTGGGTTGGCAGGGTACTATCGTCGTTTTATTGCTGATTTCTCTAAGATAGCCTTGCCACTTACTACTCTGACGAGAAAGATAGTTAAGTTTGAATGGAGTAATGAATGTCAGCAAGCATTTCAAGTATTGAAGGACAAATTGACTTCAGCTCCAGAGTTAGCACTTCCTCAGGGAGTTGAAGACTTTGTGGTGTATACAGATGCTTCCAAGAAAGGTCTCGGTGCTGTGTTGATGCAGCGAGGCAAAGTCATTGCTTATGCTTCTCGTCAACTGAAGGATTATGAAAAGAACTATCCGACTCATGATCTTGAGTTGGCAGCTGCATTTTTGCTTTGAAGATCTGGCGACATTATTTATATGGCGTGAAATGTGAAAATTTCTAAGATCATAAAAGTCTTAAGTATCTCTTTACTCAGAAATAACTGAACATGCATCAGAGAAGGTGGTTAGAACTTGTGAAGGATTATGATTGCACTATTAGTTACCACCTAGGAAAAGCGAATGTGGTTGCTGATGCATTGAGCCGAAAGTCAGGTCTTCAATTAGGTTCTATGATTCAAAAGCCTCTGTTGTTGGATTTGCAGAAAAGTGAGATCGCATTAGTTGAGGAAGGTACGATCGCTCGACTTTCAGCCTTAGTTATTCGACCGACTTTGATTGACAGAATTAAGCATGAGCAACAATTGGATACTCTTTTGTTGGACTTGAGAGCAAAGGCAGAGAAGAAGGGGAATTCTGAGTTTGGATTGAACAGTGATGGCATGTTTACATTTCAAGGCCGTATTTGTGTTCCTATTGGTGATGCTATTCGTCGTGATGTTTTAACGGAAGCTCATACTGCACCTTATTCAATACATCCTGGTAGCACCAAGATGTATCAAGATCTTCGTCGATTGTATTGGTGGCCAGGTATGAAGAAAGATATAGTAGTATTTATTTCTGAATGCTTGACTTGTCAGCAGGTAAAGATTGAACACCAACGACCGACAGGATTATTGCAATCCTTACCTATACCGCAATGGAAGTGGGAACACATCATTATGAATTTTGTTGTTGGGTTGCCAAGAACTTAGAAGGGCTATAATTCTATTTGGGTGATCGTGGATCGATTGACCAAGTCATCATATTTTCTCCCTGTCAAGACGACATATTCTATGACTCAATATGCAGAGACGTATGTCCAAGAGATTGTAAGACTTCATGGAATACCCGTTTCGATTGTTTCAGATCGTGATACAAGGTTTACATCTGAGTTTTGGAAAAGTCTCCATAGAGCTTTGGGTACAAAGTTGGCCTTTAGCACAACCTATCATCCTCAGAGCGATGGGCAATCAGAGAGAGTTATACAGATTTTGGAGGATATGTTGAGGAACCTGTACCATTGACTTTCTTGGTAGTTGGGATTCGAAGTTACCTCTTGTCGAGTTCACATATAATAACAGCTACCAGTCAACGATTGGCATGGCGCCATATGAAGCATTATAAGGTAGGAAGTGTAGATCACCTTTATATTGGGACGAAGTAGGAGAAAAGAAGATGTTGGGACCCGAGTTGGTTAAACAAATGGTTGATGTGGTCGCACTGATCAGACAGAGAATGAAGACGGCTCAATCTCGACAGACAAGTTATGCAAATGTTCGACGAAGGCTTTTGGAATTCAATGTAGGTGACCATGTGTTCGTTAAGATAGCTCCCCTCAAGGGAGTTATGAGGTTTGGAAAGAAAGGTAAGTTGAGTCCTCACTATATTGGACCTTTCGAGATTCTGGATAGGATTGGTGAAAGAGCGTATCGATTGGCTTTGCCTCCGGATTTGGATCGAGTTCACAATGTCTTCCATGTTTCAATGTTACAGAAGTATTTGTCCAATCCATCCCATGTTCTTCGACACAAAGCATTGGATCTTTTGCCTAATCTGAGCTATGAAGAAGTATCGGTTCAAATTATTGACCGCAAAGTTAAAGTGCTAAGAAACAAAGAAATTGGCTTTGTTAAAGTTCTTTGGAGGAATCATGTGATTGAAGAGGCTACATGGGAACCAGAGGAAGAGATGAGACAACGTTATCCGGATTTATTTTGAAGTAAGCAAATTTCAAGTATGAAATTTTTATAAGGGGGGGAGATTGTAATATCCCAACCTTTTATCCTTTTATTGTCAATGATTTTATTCGATAGTTTGGTGTTATGGATATATGGTTAAGTTATTATTGATCATGGTTATTGATATGGTTTATGAGTATAATTGATGGAAGGGTTGGTATTGCATGTTATAGAATCAATATGGTTATTGCATTGTATTCATGGTTATTTATTGTATGGTTTTGGTATGGTTAAGTAGATGGTTGTGTATTTGAGGAGTTGTTGTTGTCATGAAGGTATAATGTTGGGAGTTGGATTGATGGTTTGGATGGTTTGAGCCAAATAGATAATTGGGGTGCAGAAACGGTATGAAAATTTTGGTATTTGTTACGATTTTTAGCATAATAAATGAGATATTGTTCCAAATGACATGAGGCCAATTTCATTAGAAAGCTAAGATCTAAGGCTACAATTTTCATGTTTTGAGTTTTGTTCAAATAGTTGACGAAGATGAGTCAAAAGTCGCATGAAGTGTGTTATGTATATCGTCGTTCCTGCACTGACACATTTTGGTAGAATGGGCATAACTTTTTACTTAGATATCCAAATGACCTGAAACTAGTGGGAGATTCAAGAAAAGACATAGGGCTACAACTTTCATGTTTACCACTTTGGCTAATTCAGAAGAAAAAGTGTAGTTTTGGCCCTTGGACCGAGGGTACACGGACCCATACACGGACCTAGGCACGGGGTCCGGGTCTTGCCAAACGAAATTTGTAATTTACCGAGTGTACACGGACCTATACACGGAGGGGGGCACGGGGTCCATGTCTATGGCGTATAAAACACATTTTTAAGAGTTTCTAAGCCAATAAGTTAGTCATTTCTCTTACTCCTCTTGCATGCATCGACTTGGGGAGCTAGGGTTCTTCATTTCTTTTCCTAATTCCTTTCTTTCCAAGGTTTGGATCTTCAAGTTGGAGGTGTGATCTTCATATCCTCAAGAGCAAGTAACCAAGGTAAGGAAAATTATCTTTTGGGTATTTGGTTGAAGTGAAGGGAATGGTGGTTTAGGCTTGAATGATAATTTATAGGTTTAAGATGTGAAGTTAATGGTATAATCTAGATCTTGTGTTGTAGGATCAACTACCAAGAAGCAATCACAACAAGTTTTATTGGTTGTAAGTGGGATTTTTCCTTGAATGCATCTCATGGCCTATATGTATGATGAATGATGTTGTTATTGTTCCTAGCTCATTTAATCCATTGATTATATACTTGGTATATAATGTTTCATTGATTGATAGAAAAAGAAAGGAATTTTGATGAAAATTTTTTTACGAAAGGAGCTAGTTCTAATTACATGCACTCCACATGGTTTATAAAATGATTCAATGGTTCTTTTATTGCTTAATAGTTATATGGTAGTGGTGGTGCTTCTAGCACTTCTAAACCCACATAACGGAAGTTGATCAACATTTAACATGTACAGTGACTGATTTTGACTGAAATGTACACGTATACCATCGACGGATGACTTATCAATGCCATACAAGGGAAATGAGGAAAATGGTTGATAGAATGCCATCTTATAATTGTTATCTATATATTCTATTGAACGATGGCATTTCTTATAGTTCAATTGTAATGATTCCTTACTTTACACTATTGTATATGTAATTGTTATTGAAAGTTTCACTTACTGAGTTTTGTAAACTCATTCCAGTTATGTCATGTGATGCAGATAAAAAGGAATAGCGATAGAAGTGTCGAGGCATGGAAAGTGCATGTGCCAAAGCTTGGAGAATGATGTTTTGATAAAATGTGGCAATTATAAAATGGTTTTGAGTATTGTACCTTGGTTCATGTTTTGAACAAGAAATTATGTCTTTACTTTTGTCAAACACTTGGTAATTATGGAGATGTGATCAATGTGTTTAGTGGAGGTTTTGAGAATATATGTGTATTTTGGAAAGATTGATTGTAGGTAATGTTTATTTTGTTTACTTGGGAATATTTTGTAAGTTTATATTTATGGGTAAACTTTGCCAAAATTTTATTAATTATTATTTTTCTCCAAATTTTTTATAAGGCTTCCGCATTATTGCATTTATAGTTTATTGTATTGGGGTAAGGGTGTTACACCCACTGATCGATCGAACTGAACCAGTACAACTGAAGTATCAAGAGCAGTTCAACCGATTGTCCAGTTGATAGGTGGTTCAGTAGAAGACCTTCAGAAGCCAGGCCAGCTGATGAAGAGCCCAACTGACCAGTTCAACTGAATCAGTGAAATCAGTTCAGTTGACGAGTCAACTAATTTCACCTCACCAGTTCAAGACCGGTTTAACTGATCAGTTCAGAACATCAGTTAAGAGCGAACCAGTTTTCAGATACGACAAGCTTAATCCAGCTGTGCACAAAGGTACAAAAGCTATTGTACGATCAAGGTACAATAAGAGACGTTGCTGCAGCGCTTAAAGCTAATTGTTCTAGATATCTATTTGAGGGAACAAATTCAAACTGCAACGAATTCATTCACCGAGTCTCACTGTACGCTAAGCCAAATGCCTATAAATATAAGCCGAAGCTCGGTGAAGAATACAATGATGAGAGAGAAGGATGAGAACTGACAATTGAAAAGATCAAATACAAAGAGCGGCACATATAATGCTTATCAGCTTGCAAGTAGAAATCAGCCCAGAGAGAACACTTCAAAGTTATATCAACTTAGTTTAGAAGCTTATTTCTCTCAGTGTGTGAGAACACAGTAGTTTTCAGATATCAGTTCTCACACACACACACACTCACAACACCTCTCAAATTCCGTCACGCACAAAGACGTAAAACATGTGTATGTATTCTTTGACACACATACGTTAAACAAGTGTTGGCTGGAAGGTGTTGCCTTAAGTCTAGACTAGGAGTTCAGTTAGGCAGTTGGTAAGTCCTAAGCTGGGTGGTTTTGTACAAAGAGTTGTACAAGTCAAAGTCTTCTAGTGAATCTTACCCGAGGTGGTAGAAGGTGTGACGTAGGAGCAGTTCAGTCTCCGAACATCCATAAACATATCTTGTGTTATTTATATTTAACTGCTTGTTCTTGTTCTCAACTGATTTGATCCTTTCAACTAATATCAGTTCATTTCTGTCCATAACTGAACTGTTACAAGCGAAAACTGATCCCGTGTAATTTTCAGTTATTCAGTTGCACAAGATACAAAACCGATCAGTTTTCTTAATGAAGCATTATTTCGAGTATTTTCCGCTTGGTTTGTAACCAAACTCGATCTAATTCACCGATGTACACATTTTAGAACACATGCTATTGCAGCTCATTGGAGATAATTGTGTTGAAAGCATCTTAAAGATGCCGAGCACACGACCCAACAATTGGTATCAGAGCTAGATGTTCTAAGAAAGATATTTGAAAACTGATATTTCTTTTTAAAATGTGTTTTAAAAGTTTTTAAAAAGGTTTTAAAAACCCTCTGATAATAGTTTATATGTTTGGTGTGCTATTTTGTTGTTTAGCTGTTTGCAGGATTTTTGAGTTCAACTGACAGGAGGATAGCTAAACTGATCAGCAGACAAGATTTTAGTTGCCAGCTTACCAATTCAATTGATTAACAGACAAAACCCAACTACCAACTGAAACTGATGAGTTAAGTGGAGCTTAATCATCAAAAGTTCAGCCTCTTCATTGCCATATCAGATCCTAGTAGTTGATCATTGCGGTTCAGCATCAGTTGAGTCCAGTTTGCATCAGTTAGATCAGTTAAGCTAGCACAGAGATCAAGTCCAAGGCAATTAACTGTTCTTATGGCAAAAGAAATTCAAAATCGATGCAGCATTCCAAGCATTCTAGGCGACCAATTGTTGGTACACTCAGTTCTATTTTATATAAATTGAGTGATACTTGATGTTATTTGATATTTGCTAACTGTAGTAGCAATTCCCTTACATAAGATGGTGTGCTTTATATTAATACAAGGGACGCGTAATGGATTAAATTAACATCATGTGTATCTAGTTAGTTTGCATGTAACTGAACTGAGTTTTCCATTTTATATGTTGACTTAACTGCTTGAGTGTTTATTGCTTAAAATTCTTTTTAATCGCGCAATGATTATATTTTTGAGAGGGAGTTTTTTTGATTCAGTTCTTGAGGGGTAGCTATTCTTTAAAACTTATTTTAAATTTGCTAACCCTCGAACTGAAAAATTGTTTTCAAATCGTTTTATTCAATTGTTGAGGGGGATCTTTTCTTTCTGCTATCCCTTGAACTGAAAGTTCTTTTATTTGCCTTAATGTTTTTAAACATTTTTATTTCTCACAAAGGGGAGAATTATTAACTGTTTAAATCTATTTTAAATCACTTTAACTGCTAAAGTTTTGTGATCATCAAAAAGGGAGAGATTGTTGGAACATTTCATGTTCACAATCTTTCTTGATTTTGATGTTAACAAAACTTGTTTATTTGTTTCTAATGAGTTTACCTAAGTGTGCATAAACTGAAACTAATCAGACTTCGAACTGATCAGTTACCAAGCTTAAATGTAGCTATCGAGTCGCAAACTGAAAGTGCCAACTGATTGATCGAACTGAACCAGTACAACTGATGTATCAAGAGCAGTTTAACTGATTATCCAATTGATAGGTGGTTGAGCAAAAGACCTTCAGAAGCCAGGCCAGCTGATGAAGTTTTCAACTGATGAAGAGCCCAACTGACCAGTTCAACTAAATCAGTGAAATCAGTTCAGCTGACGAGTTAATTGATTTTATCTCACCAGTTCAAGACTAGTTCAATTGATCAGTTCAGAACATCAGTTAGGAGCGAACCAGTTTACAGATGCGACAAGCTTAATCCAGCTGTGCACAAAGGTACAAAAGCTATTGTATGATCAAGGTACAATAAGAGACTTTGCAGCAACGCTTAAAGCTAAATGTCCCAGATTTCTATTTGAGGGAACAAATTCAAACTGCAACGAATTCATTCACTGAGTCTCACTGTACATTCAGCCAAACACCTATAAATAGAAGCCGAAGCTCCGTGAAGAAGACAATTATGAGAGAGAACGATGAGAATTGACGATCGAAAAGATTAAATACAGAGAAGGGAACACATAATGTTTATCAGCTTACAAGAAGCAATCAGTTCAGAGGAAACTTTTCAAAGTTATATCAGCTTAATTTAGAAGCTTATTTCTCTCAGTGTGTGAGAACACCTTCGAGTAGTTTTCAGAGATCAGTTCTCACAAACACACTCACAACACCTCTCAAATTCCGTCACGCACAAAGACGTAAAACATGTGTATGTAGTCTTTGACACACATATGTTAAACAAGTGTTTGCTGGAAGGTGCTGCCTTCAATCTAGACTAGAAGTTTAGTTAGGCAGTGGGTAAGTCATAAGCTGGATGGGTTTATACAAAGAGTTGTATAAATCAAAGTTTTCTAATGAATCCTACGTGAGGTGGTAGAAGGGTGATGTAGGAGAAGTTCAGTCTCGAACATCCATAAATATATCTTGTGTTCTTTCTGTTTAACTGCTTGTTTTTGCTCTTAACTGATTTGATCAATTCAGTTCTGTACATAACTGAAAGGATACAAGCCAGAACTGATCCCATGTAATTTTCATTTATTCAGTTGCACAAGATATAAAACTGATCATTTTTCTTAATCAAGGATTATTTCAAGTATTTTACGCTTGGTTTGTAACTAAACTCGTTCTAATTTATTGATGTACACATTCTTAGAACACGAGCTACTGAAGCTCATTGTAGATTATTGTCTTGAAGGCATCTCAAAGATGCCGAGCACACGATCCAAAAGAACTACTGATGATTAAATGAGAAGGTTTGATCAACGATAGTGTAGACAACAACTTCATCTTCAATCCTTGCAGATGCAAAGAACTGAGATAACCTTCTTCATAGATATCGCTAGAGTAGCCAAAAAATCCCTTCAGTCAGGTTGCTTCTAGAGTTTTGAACATGGCCACCCATGTCATCATCCAATAATAGATAAACTGCATCGAAGTTTATTTGAAGAATGTTACTAATGAATGAAGACATTTTGTTTGTTAGTGAGTAGTTTTGAAAGAAATGCGAATGCTTGTCAGCTTGATTAGAAAAGAAGAAGAAAATCAGTAAGTGTAAAATAAATTGAATTAAAAAAATTATGGATATATACGGTCGTGTTAGACAAATGTGTCAGTCCACATGTCAGCATGTTTTTTGAGAGTTATTTTTAAAGGTAAAATTTGAAATATCAGAGCTGTACCATTTAAGGCGATAAATTAATGGGTCGTGTAAAATTAAATGAGATACGTGCCTTAATAATGCGGATATTTGTCCCTTTTAGTCAGTTTGCTATTGGGTGACTTGTTGACTGATAAGGGCTATATGATAAAGTCGAGCTGATCAACAGATTGAGCTACTGGAGAACTCGAGCTGGCAGATCATTTGAGCTTAAGACCTCGACTTATTTCTTGTCAGCTTAATCTATAAGTTCCCACTTGGATAATGCATTATTAATTTAAATCTACCAGTCATAAAATATTTCTAAAGTAAAAAAAAACTTAGTCTTGGGTAATGGGTTGCAACTTGTTGGTCTATTGAGACATGTTCCAGTCTGATGTCCTTCTTCATGACATTATCTAGTATGAAATGGTTTTTTATGTGAATGTGCTTGGTTCTTGAATGCAGCACTGGATTATATATAATTTCTATAGATGATAAGATTGGTTGGTAGGTTAAAGAGTGTTTAGAAAGGGGGTTTAAATAAACACTTGAAAATTTTACAACCTTTTCAAATAACGAGTCAGTTTAGTGATAAACTGATCTCGGGAATCTTGTTATGTCAATGTCGATTAGTTAACTAATGAAAGTTTGGAAATAAAATGACTGACAGATTGAATAAAACTGAAATTAAGAGACACAAGATTTATGGATGTTCGAAGATTTCAATCACTCCTACGTCACCCTTTCTATCTAGAAGATAAGATATTACTAAAATACTTTGATCAATACAAGACTTGTGCAGACCCCCTTCGGTTTTGGACTTAACAATGCCAAACTGAAACTCTTAGTTTCAATACAGTTTATCAGTTCTCAACTGATCTGAAACTACTTAGCACAACTGATCTCTATAAGATCGAATATTACAATGATAAGTGTTTGTGCTTGTAAGCTCAATGTATAACCTTGAATGATATGAATATATATGCTAAGTGTGAGCTTTTGAAATCTTTTGAATATGAATAGAAAGCTTGTGAAGAGATTTCAGCAGAATAACAACTTTGTAGTTCGGTTCGTATCTTCTCAGCTGTTCTTTTCTGCTTTTTATAATCTTTGCTTCCAACGATAACAATGAATGCATTTGAATCTTTCTATCCATTTTTGCCACGTCAATATCCTTCTGACTATCGTACATTGTAGCATTGCTGAAATGCGGCGTTCCCACTACATGTTCCAGTCTGCTTTTGTACAGTTGTCGGTTGATAGCTACGTTCCTTAACTGATAACGTGTCAAACTGTTTTATAAGTTTTACACAGCCGATAGAATTAGCTGATAGCTCTCAACTGATTGTAGTAAAACTGATCAGTTCCAACTGATCATCTAGTCGTCTATATAGTTCAGTTACCTTAGTTCAGTTGCCTTATCTGCGCACTAATCTTCAGTTAGGCAATCAATAGTTTGCATATTTTTAGCTCAGTTATTTTCAGTCTTCTTGATCAGTTAGTTCAATCTTTTTACGCTCGATTTGACAAACTTCCGAAATTAATTTTCCAACAATTTCTCCCTTTTTGGTGTTTGACAAAACTTCTGATCAAGCTGAATATTTTGTAGATAAAATAATCTTTTATTGACAACTCTTTCAATGTACAAATTCGTACAAAGAATGAAAGAATAAAAGAATCTTTTGCTGACTAAAAATTCTTCAAAATCTGCCAAACTCTTAAACTAAATAAGAATATAAAGACTGTCTTCTAACTGATCTGGATCTCTTTATTTCTTTTCTCTTTTATCAACTGGTCCTTGATCAGTCAGTTGACTAGGTCTCTTTTTGGATTGCTTCTGCTGATCTTCTTCTTTTAATTCTTCTCCTTTTTTTTCAAACTTATAAACCCTGTTGGATAAAGTACGAACTTCCGAAGTGATATTTGATAAGGCATGCAATATATGTTCTTGTAGAAAATCCATTCTCTTTGTGACTACCTTCTAGAGGAAATCCATGCTTTTTGTGAACACTTCTTGAGCTTGCAAATGAGCTTGAATCGTCACTCGGTCCTTATTTAATGGATCTATTTGGAGAAATTTTGAAGTAATATTCTTCGTGACCTGTTGTAAACTCTTAAAAATATTCTCCTTTATAGAATCAATCTTCAAGGTGTGCAGTAGTTGAGTTGATTTGATGTCAGAAATGGATGAGATCACATTATGAAGGTTTGACTGAATGTCTTCGATCATAGATTCAGTACCCGTTGGTATCTCAGAAGACAAAGCTCCAGAGGATTCTGGTTCCTGCTCCTTGTTTTCTTGATTAAAGATTACCAAGGCTCTATCAGTTGATTTAGTCACAACAGTAGTCATTTCAAAAACATCTTATGGTATTGCTTCCTGTTGAAGTTCTGGATGAGGAATGAAATTTGAACAGCAGTTGAGCTGGAAGGCTCGTTAGTTTGTTTATCAACTGATACTGTAGTTGGTTCTTCAGTTGGTTGATCAACTGATATTGTAGTTGGCTCTTCAGTTTGCACTTCTTCAGTTGGTTCCTTTTGCTACTGAGCCACTTCAATTTTAGCTAGAACTGCTTGTTCAATCGTGGCAGCCGACTGAATTGGTTCTTCAGTTTCTTGAAAAATAGACTCTGAGGCTGGTTGTTCAGTTAAGCTCGGTTCTTCAACTGCTTCTGTAGTTATAATATTCAGCTGGATATCAGTGGCGACTGATTGTATGACTTCGTCGATATTTGCCAGTGATAACTCAGCATCAGTGTAGAGCTAAAGATCTGCAAGTAGAAGACTGAGGAACTGAAGGTGATGGTTGAGCATCCTTTGAGGAAGGAGCGGTTGCTGGCTCAGTTGATTCAGTAACTAGTTCCTGAGATGGCTCTGGGTGTTGAACTGATTGTTCAACTTTCTCTTTAGATGAAGGACTTTGAACATTTGTTGGAATAATCAACTCTTGATCCACTTCTCAACTTTTGATCTTCATCTGTAGTGATCGTAGATACGTGTTCAGCTGATCATGAACTGCTCTGTCATTGAATGCAGTTGGACTGGTTGGATCATAATTTTGGCAGAGCTGAGCGATAAGTTGTGCGAGTTTCTTGACACGTACCAGATCAAATAAGTATGTCTTCCTTTCCAGTGCTCGAACAATCGAGGCAACTTTGACTACCTTCAAGACTATAGTTTCCAAAGCAATGACCTCCAGACCATTCAACGAGATGGATCAGTTGCTACTGATAAACAGAGGGAAACTGAGATCAATTATAAGAGGCGTCTCGATGTTATCCATACTTCAGATCTTGCCACAGATGAAGGTCTTTTACAGTTGATGCTTTTGAAGGAGCAGAGAGTGCTAGAAAAGATTGCTTTATCAGAAGGCTTCACAAGAATTTCATGTAATGATTTGTCTAGTTTGATGTTCTTTTGGCTAGATACCAATGAAAGGGAAATGAATCATGTACTATGTAAAAGATATTATCAATAAAGTTGTTGTTTCGATTCATTGTTTTTTCCTTTCTTCATATTAACTGATATCAGTTGACTAACTAGCAGTTGACTAACTGACAATTGATTAATTGAATAATAATTAGCAATAACTGACATATCAGCATTAAAACAAATATAATTAAGACAGATCAATTAAACCAAGAATATTGCGAAAATGAAAAAGCTTAGTCTCGGGTGATGGTTTGGTTAAGATGTCAGCTGCTTGTTGATCAGTTGGTTTGTATTCCAGCCTGATTATCTTCTTTAGAGCATGATCTCTGATGAAATGATGTCTGACATCGATATGCTTGGTCCTTGAGTGAAGAACTGAATTATATGTAATCGCAATTGTGCTTGTATTATCACAAAAGATTGGTGATTCTTTTGCAATTACTCCATAGTCTTTCAGTTTTTGCTGAACCCAGAGCAGTTGAGCACAGCAGCTTCCAGCAGTAAGATATTCTGCTTTAGTTGTGGAAGTTGCTATGGATGTTTGCTTCTTTCTGAACCATGAAATCAGTTTGTCTCCTAGAAACTGACATGATCCACTGGTGCTTTAACGATCAAGCTTATATCATGCATAATCTACATCTGAATAGCCAACTAAATTGAACGATGAGTCCTTAGCATATCGTAAGCCCACATTTTGTGTGCCTTTAAGATATTTCAATATACGTTTGGCAGCTAAAAAGTGCGATTGCTTAGGATTTGCCTGAAATCTTGCACACATATAAACAACAAATACAATATCAGGACGACTAGCAGTTAGGTATAATAAAGAACATATTAGATCTCTGTAAAGTGCCATCTCAACTGATATTCCCCCTTGATAATTGTCTAATTTAATCGATGAACTCATGGGAGTATTTGCAGCTGAACATGTTTCCATACCAAATTTCTTGAGCAATTCCTTCGTGTATTTGGTCTGACTGATAAAAGTACCCGTTTCCAGTTGTTTCACTTGCAGACCGAGAAAGAATGTCAGTTCACCCATCATACTCATCTCAAATTTTTCCTGCATTAACTTGGCAAATTTCTCACACAATTTGGGGTTAGTTGACCCAAAACTAATATCGTCAACATATATTTGCACAAGTAAAATATGATCATTCTTTCAAAATTTGAACATAGTCTTATCAACTGATCCAACAATAAAATCATGATCAGTTAGGAATTTTGAAAGTGTTTCACACCAAGCTCTTGGAGCTTGTTTAAGACCACATAGAGCTTTGTTCAAATGATAAATAAACATGATCAGGAAGAGAGTGATTAACAAAACCTGGTGGTTCGTCAACAGATACTTCTTCTTGCAACTCACCATTCAGAAATGCACTCTTCACGTCCATTTGGTAGAATTTAAAGTTTTTGAATGAGGCATAAGCAAGGAACATTCTGATTTCTTCCAGTCTTGCAACTGGTACATATGTCTCATCGTAATCTATTCCTTCTTCTTGCCTATATCCTTGTGCTACAAGCCTTGCTTTATTGCGTACAACTGAACCATCTTCGTTCAGTTTGTTTCTGTACACCCATTTCATACCTATAACAGTTTTAGAAACTGGTCTTGGAACTAAGTTCCAGACATTGTTATGTGTAAACTGATTTAGATCTTCTTGCATAGCATTTATCCAGTTAGGATCAGCAAGAGCTTCATCAGTTTTCTTCAGTTCCAGTTGGGAAAAAAAAGCTGAATGAATAAATAAATTAATCATTTGATTTCGAGTTCTTACCAGATCAGATGGGTTACCTATCACCAATTCTTGTGGATGAGATTTCTTCCATCTGTATTCAGCATTTGTTGCATCGATCTCAGCAACTGTTTCAGTTGGCAACTGAATGTTCTCTTCATTTTCAGTTGTTGCTGCTTCAGTTGATATTTGAATATTATCATTTTGCTCTACCATCTGATTATCAGGAACAATTTCTTGTTCAACTGATTGATCTAGCACTTCTGGTTCTGGTGTTTGAAGTATATTTTGATTGACGTGATTTTCTTCTTCACTATCATCCTCCAAACTTATATCTGTAAAGCGATCAAATGGATCGGTTGGCTTATCAGTTAGTACAGATTCATCAAATACCACATGAATTGACTCTTCGACATTAAAAGTGCATTTGTTAAATACTCGATAAGCTTTACTAACTAATGAATAATCAAGAAATATTCCCTCTGCAGATTTAACATCAAAAGATTTTAAATGATTTTTGCCATTATCGAGAATAAAACATCTGCAGCCGAATATTTTGAAATAAGAAACCACACTTTTATGTCCATGCCAGATCTCATTTGGCATTTTCAAATGATTTTTGTTAATCATCGATCTGTTCTGAGTGTAACACCCAGTGTTTACTGCTTCTCCCGAAATCTCTGAGAAATACCAGAATCAGCAAGCATTGTTCTAGCAGCTTCTTTAAGGGTTCGATTTCTTCTCTCAGCTACACCATTTTGCTGAGTTGTTCTAGCTGCTGAGAGCTCATGCTTGATCCTAGTATTTTCTAAAAATTGTGAAAGATTTTTATTGATGAATTCAGTCCCTTGATCAGACCTTATTCTATCAATACCAACTGATTTTTCATTTAATAATATTTTGAAAAGTTTAATCAATTGTGCAGCAGTTTGGTCTTTAGAATTTAGAAAGATAACCCAAGTGTATTTCATTCCTCTTAAACTCATGACTGATATAGGACCAAAAAGATCTATATGCAGCAGTTCTAAACATTTGGAGGATGATTTACTCCCCTTGTTTTTAAATGAAGATCTTACTTGCTAACCAAACTGACATGCTGAACAAATTTTATCCTTTGAAAAATCTATTTTGGGCAAACCAGTTACAAGATTATGGTTACTCAGATAAGCAATAGATCTAAAGTTTAGGTGGTTCAACCTTTTATGCCATAACCAATTCTTAAAAGATTTTGAAGCTATAAAACAAACTGGTGCATTAGGTTGATCAGTTCAACTGACTTTGTAAGTATTTACACAACGATTGCCAGTTAAAATGATCTCATCAGTTGAGTTTCTAACTGTGCAAGTGTGTATGTTGAACTGAACTGAGAAATTATTGTCGCATAACTAAGTGATGCTAATCAAGTTATTCTTCAAATTCTCAACTATTAAGATATATTTGATAGTAAAGTTACCATGAATAAACTTACCCTTACCTACAGTTTTATCTTTAGAGTTGTCTCCGAAACTGATGTTTGGACCAGTGTATTTGATCAGTTTGGATAGCAAATTTGCAATCCATTTCATATGCCGCGAGCATCAACTTTCCAGATACCAGATTGATTCTTTGTTTGTACCTGTCACCTGCAATCACGCACAATGAATAATTTTGGTACCCATATCTATTTGGATTCTAAACTGATTAGTCCTTTAGGAACCAAGACTTGGATCAGTCTGACTGACTTTCCAGTTGTTGTGTTCCAAATGGTTTTTCCCGGCTTGTCTGTGCTTAGTGTGTTGTGTGCAGATTAGGCAATATGTGTTTTAGCTTTGTTCAACTGGTTGTTCAGCCGATATCTTTTCTGAACTGGTTTACAGTTATGGTAATTGGAGTAGCCATTTGGAGAAATCAGGTGTTTATTGCGGAACCTTTTAGGTGACCAACTACGCGAATCAGTTGAAGTTTTAGGGCTATAACCAATTCCATACCTTTTAGCCTTGTTCTTATTTTCAATAGGCTGTTCAACTAGTCTACTCGGCTCAGGTTGTTCTTGTACCACAACTGATTTGACAAAGAGAATATATTTCCCTTTGCCCATGTTCAGTTTTGGATGAGTATCATTGGTAGAAGTTTCATCGTGATTGCTAAAGCCTAAACCAGTTTTATCGGTAACTGATTTTTGCATATCTTGCATTTCAGCTTGTGCAACTGATGATTTATTCCAGGCCTGAATAAACTCAGTTTGCTTTGAATTCTCAAGCGTTAACTGCTGAATCATAGATTGATTTTTGCTTCTTCCAGCATTCAGCAATCTCCCATTTAAGACTCAACAGTTCAACTGATTTATCATTTGCAGTTTTATCGTCATTGGTATAAGTTTGCTTTGCTTTGAGAAGGCAAGCTTGTGATACTCGTTGACCATGTCATGTAATGTGGAAATAAGTTCATCACGTTTAAACTCAATTGAACTAAAATGGAATACATGTTCATTGGTTGATTCTAGTTTTATGTCACCAGCCATCAGACACTTGACTTCCTCATCATCGCTGGAGCTGCTCAAGCTCTCAAGTTCTGATTCATCGCTGTCAGATTTTTCCCACTTGGATTTACTTTCCTCAGCTAGAAGAACTTCGTGTTTCTTTCTGAATGATTTCTTGTCATCTTTGGTTCTTTTCCTGTGCTCATGTGATTTCTTTCCCTTTGCAGCTGACACTCGACTATCCTTTTTTGGCTTAGGAGAGTCAGCAATGAAGTGTCCAGTTTTGTCACAGTTGTAGCAAGCATTTGGTTCTTCCTTTCTGTTATTCCTCTGATATTGTCTTTGAAAAGAGCCTTGATTTCTTCTCATGAATCTTCCAAATTTTTTTGACAAATAATGACATTGCGTCATTACTTAACTGATCAGCAGTTTTGTCAACTGAACCAGTTGGTTACAGTTTGACAGCACTAAGAGCTGTTGTAGCTGTTGTTGTGGAAGGTTCTCCTTGTCTCGTTTGCAACTCGAACTCGTAGGCCTTCATATCAGGAAATAGATCATGTAATTCGACCTTATTCAGGTCCTTTGATTCTCTCATAGCCATTGTCTTAACATCCCATTCCTTCGGAATACCTCTGACTACCTTCAGCGCTACTTATTTATTTGAATACATGCACCTTTCCAAGTGCATTCAATTTGTTTATTATGCCGCTGATTCTCTCATCATATTCGTGCATAGATTCTCCAATCTTCATTTTAATATTATCGAATTTTTGAACAGCAACTGGAAGTTTTTTCTCTTTGGTTTTCTCATTGCCTTCGCAGAGCTGAGTCAACGTCTATCAGATTTCTTTTGCAGTGTTACACATCTTTATTTTGCTGAAAGTGGTTTTATCCCGCGTTTCTTTGGCCACATTGTCCAAATTGGCTTTTCTTTTGTCCTTTATTGTCCATTCTTCTCTTGGCTTCTCAATAAGGTGTGGTGCGTCATCAGTTATTGCAATAGCAGTATTTGCTTTCAGTATTCTCATGGGTCCGTCAGTAATGACATACCACATGTAATCATCTTGTGCAGCTAGATGAGCCTGAATTCTAATCTTCCAGTCATCGAACTCTTTTCTTGAGAACATTGGAATTTTGTTGAAGAAATATTTAACCGCTCTGATACCACTTGAAAGATTTAACCGCTCTGATACCACTTGATAGGATCGGTTGGTAGGTGAAGGAGTGTTTAGAAGGGGGGGTTGAATAAACACTTGACAATTTTACCACCTTTTCAAATAATGAGTGAATTTAGTGATAAACTGAACTAGAGAATCTTGTTATGTCAATGTCGATCAGTTAACTAATGAAAGTACGGAAATAAACTGACTGATAAATTGAATAAAACTAAAATTAAGAGACACAAGATTTATGAATGTTCGGAGATTTCAATTACTCTTACGTCAACCATTCTATCTATAAGATATGATATTCACTAAAAGACTTTGATCAATACAAGACTTGTACAAACCCCCTTCAGTTTTGGACTTAACAATGCCAAACTGAAACTTTGAGTTATTGGTTGTCAACTTATCTGAAACTACTTAGCACAACTGATCTCTATAAGATCGAACATTATAACGATAATTGTTTGTGCTTGTAAGCTCAATGTATAGCCTTGAATTCTATGAATGTATATGCTAAGTGTGAGCTTTTGAAATCTTTTGAATATGAACAGAAATCTTGTGAAGAGATTTCAGCAGAATAACAACTTGGTAGATCGGTTCGTATCTTCTGAGCTGCTCTTCTCGGCTTTTTAAAGGCTTTGCTTCCAACGGTAACAATGAATGCCTTTGAATCTTTCTATCTGTTGTTTTCCACGTCAATATCCTTCTGAAATCGTACACTGTAGCATTGCTGAAATGCGGCGTTCCCACTACATGTTGCAGTCTGTTTTTGTACAGTTTTCTGTTGATAGCTACATTTCTTAACTGATGACGTGTCAAACTATTTTATCAGTTTGAAACAGCCGATAAAATTAGCTGATAGCTCTCAACTGATTGTAGTAAAACTGATCAGTTTGAATTGATCATCCAATCGACTACATAGTTTAGTTAGCTTAGTTCAGTTGCCTTATCTCCGCACTAATCTTCAGTTAGGCAACCAATAGTTTGCATATTTTTAGCTCAGTTATTTTCAGTCTTCTTGATCAATTTGTTCAATATTTTTACACTCGGTTTGTCAAACTTCCGAAATTATGTTTCAAACAATAGAGCTTGTGTTGTCATAGAAGATAGGAGACTTGTTGGAAACTTAATTTCGGTGGTTTGACAAACTAAAAGATTAAATCTATTGAACTAGCTGATCACGAACTGACAGTTGCCTAACTGAAGATTAATGCGCAAATTATCGAAGGCAACTGAAACCAACTGAACTGAAATTACAACTGACTGATCAGTTGGAAACTGATCAGTTGAGCAGAACTGGACTTTAGAAGACAACTGACTGATCAGTTGGACACTGATCAGTTGATATATTCAGTTATGAGCTTACCAGCGAGTGCTTATCAGCTGATCCTTCAGCTGTACACGTCATCAGTTGAAAAGGACATTCAACCGACAATAGTACAAAGTAGACTGTGACTCGTAGTTGAACGCTGCATTTCAGAGTCTGCAGTGTACGAATGTCTGAAGTATATTGACGTGGCAATCAACGGATATAAAGATTCAAATTATATTTAAAGTTACCGTTGGAAGGAAGCCTATAAATAGGCGAGAAGAGCAGTTGAGAAACAACTCTTATCAATACGATTTATCTATTCTCTCAAGCTTGTTGTTACCCTGCTGAATTTATTACTCTCATTTGAAATTCAAAAAGCTCACACTTATGCTCACACTTATCAGAATTATTCATAGCATTTGAGGCAACTTTTCGAGCTTACTAGCACAAACCATAGTATTATTTATTTGATCTAAGCTAGATCAGTTGTGCTAAGTCTAGTCGAAGAACTGTGAAAATTGTTGTTAACTAAGAGTTTCAGTTTTGGCAATGTTAAGTCCAAACTGAAGTGGGTCTGTACAAGTTTTGTATTGATCAAAGTCTTGTAGTGCATATCTTATCTTTGTGATAGAAGGGGTGACGTAGGAGTTACTCAATCTCAGAACATCCATAAATCTTCGTGTTATTACTTCAGTCATTTATTCTATCTTCCAGTCAGTTTATTTCCGCAAGTATATTCAGTTAAACTGATTGTCATCGACTGACAAGATCCTTAAGTTTCAGTTTATCACAAAACTAATACTTCATTCGAAAAGGTTATAAAAATCGTGAGTGTTTATTCAACCCCCCTTCTAAACACTTTTCTACCTGTCAACCGATCCTAACAAGTGGTATCAGAGCAGTTGAATCTTGTCTCAGAATATTCTTACTTACAACTGATCAACATGTCTTCATTCAATAAAATACCAATGTTTTCCAGAGAGGATTTTGACGACTGGAAAATAAGAATGCAGGCTCATTTAGTTGCACAAGATTATGACATGTGGTATGTCATCACTGATGGTCCCATGAAAATTCTAAAAGCAAACACTGCAGTTGCCATTAATGACGGGGCACCTCATTGAATAGAAAATCCCAGAGATGAATGGACAACTGAGGACAAGAGGAAAGCCAATCTAGACAATGTGGCCAAGAACATCTTATACAAAACACTGGACAAAGTCACGTTCAGCAAAATCAAAATGTGCAAAACAACCAAGAGAGATATGGGAAAAACTTATCCAGCTGTGTGAAGGAAATGAACAAACCAAGGAGAACAAGCTATCAGCTGCTGTTAAAGAATTTGATAATATCAAGATGAAAGCTGGAGAGTCTATGCACGAGTATGATGAAAGAGTCAGCTGCATCATCAATGAACTGAATGCACTTGAAAAAGTGTACTCAAATAAAGAAGTAGCACTTAAGGTGGTAAGAGGTCTTCCCAAAGAGTGGGATGTCAAGACCATGGCTATGCGTGAATCAAAAGATCTTAACAAAGTTGAACTACATGATATATTTGCTTATCTAAAGACATATGAATTTGAACTACAGACCAGAGAAGGGGAACCTTCTACACCAGCTGCCACAACGGCCTTAACTGCTGTCAGACAGGAACCAACTGGTTCAACTGACAGATCTGCTGATCAACTTAGCAATGATGTCACGTCATTGTTTATCAAAAAATTTGGAAGGTTTATGCGGAAGAATCAAGGAAACTTCCAAAAGCAATAGCAGAAGAACCAATCCAAAGAAGAATCCTAAGTTTGCTACAACTGTGGCAAATCAGGTCATTTCATAGCAGACTGTCCTAAGCCAAAGAAGGACAGTCGATGATCAACTGAAAAAGCAAAGAAGCCCTATGAGCACAGGAGAAGGACTAAGGATGACAAGAGATCATCCAAAAAGAAGCATGAAGTGCTCTTGGCTGAAGAGAGCAAATTAAAGTGGGCTGAAACTGACAGTGATGAGTCAAAACCAGAAAGCCTAAGAAGCTCAAGTGATGATGAAGAGGAAGTCAAGTGCTTGATGGTAGATGATGTTGAACTGGATTCAGCAACTGAACATGTATTTTACTTTAGCTCCATTGATTTCACTCGTGAGGAACTCATTACCACATTGCATGACATGGTAAATGAGTATCATAAACTTGCTCGATCATTTGAGAAGGTCAAAGTTGAGGAAAATGATCCCTATGATAACAAAACTGAAACTGATAAGTCAGTTGAAGTGTTGAACTTAAAAGGGGAGATTGCGAAGCAAAATGCCGAACTGATCGAGAACCAAGCTTTGATATGTCAATTAAAAACTGAGATTTCAAAAAATACCGAACTGATTCAAGCTTGGAACAAGTCCTCAGTTACATTAACTGAAATGCAGAATGCTCAGAATTCAGCTGCTGATAAAACTTGTTTTGGTTTTAACAGTCATGTTGAAAACTCTGCAAGTGATACTCAGCCAAGGTTGAATAATAACAAAGGAAAATACATTACCTTTGTAAAATCAACCATGGTAAATGAACATTCAGAACCAAGTAAACCAACTGTTCAATCGACTGAAAGTAAGAACAAAGGCAAACGGTATGATATTGGATATAGCTCAGAGAGTTCAACTGATACAAGAAACTGGTATCTTAAACGATTAAGTTATAAATATCAGTACTCAAGGAATGACTATTACAATTATTACAACAGTAAGCCAGTTCAAAAATGGTATCAAAAGAACAGTCAGTTGAAAAAAGAAATAATTCATACTGTTTCATCCTCACATCACACACATAGTGCTAAAAATTCGAGAAAAACCATTTGGAACACATCAACTGGGAAATCAGTTAGACTGATTCAAGTCTGGGTTCCTAAAGTACTAATCAGTTTAGGACCCAAATGAATATGGGTACCAAAATTATATACTCTGTGTTATTTCAGGTAACAGGTATAACAAAAGAATCAACTTAGTATCTAGACAGTGGAAGTTCGCGACATATGACAGGAGATGCAAATTCGCTATCTCAACTGATCAAGTATACCGGACCAAACATCAGTTTTGGAGACAACTCCAAAAGTAAAATTGTGGGTAAGGGTAAGCTTATCCATGGTAACTTTACAATTAAAGATGTTTTACTTGTTGAGAATTTTAAGTATAACTTGATTAGCATCAGTCAGTTATGCGACAATAATTTCTCAGTTCAGTTTGACAGGCACACATGTTCAGTTAGAGACTCAACTGATGAGATCGTACTAACTGGAAATCGTTGTGGTAATACTTACAAAGTTAGTTGGACTGAACAACCTTATGCACCAGTTTTTTTTATTGCTTCCAAATCTTCTAAAAACTGGTTGTGGAAAAAGAGATTAAACCACTTAAACTTTAAATCTATTGCCTATCTGAGTAACCACAATCTTGTAACTTGTATGCTCAAAATAGATTTTTCAAAAGATAAAATTTGTTCAACACATCAGTTTGGAAAACAAGTAAGACATTAATTCAAAATCGAGGTTGTAAATCATCTTCCTGATGCTTAGAACTATTGCACATGGATCTTTTTGGACCAATACCAGTCATGAGTTTAGGGGGAATGAAATACACCCTAGTAGTTGTGGATGACTTTTCAAGATTTACTTGGGTAATTTTTCTCAAATCAAAAGACCAAACTGCTGCACAATTGATTAAGCTCTTCAAATAACTTTCAAATGAAAAATCAATTGGGATTGATCGAATAAGGTCTGACAGAGGGACTGAATTCATCGATCAAAATCTTTCAACTTTTCTATAAAATACTGGAATCAAGCATGAGCTCTCAGCAGCTAGAACACCTCAGCAAAATGGTGTAGCTGAGAGAAGAAATCGGACCCTCAAAGAAGCTCCTAGAACAATGCTTGCTGATTCTGGTATTTCTCAAAGATTTTGGGCTGAAGCAGTAAACACTGCGTGTTACATTCAGAACATATCAATGATTAATAAGAATAATATGAAAACACCATATGAGATCTGACATGGAAGAAAAAGTATGGTTTCCTATTTCAAGATATTGAAAGGGATCGATTTTAGGTGTTCAAAAAGCAACGGAAGTTCAAAATTTATTTAAATGCAAGAAAACCGAACACCTCATGTAGTAGTGTGTAGCAAATACAAAAACACAAAATATGACATTCATAGTGTGTTTAGAAAATATACCTATCAATCTTAAAAGATTGATGATGGCTCCAACTTAGTTGTCAAACAACTAAGCTCTTCAAAGGATGACAATCTACAAGCTTCCCCTTGTTCTTGAATCTTTCCTTCAAAATTAGGTCCACCACCAACAAGCTAGAACCACTCTAATTTTGCATTAGAAAAATTAGAGCATTTTTCATTGAGAAGTGTGTGCTTTCATCAACATTTGAAGAAGCAAAAATGGAGGAGAATAGGGCAAGAATTTTCGTCCATGGTAAGGGGAGGAGAGAGGGAGGAGTGTTTTTCTTGGTTATGGAAAAAGTTAAACCCCAAAAAGTTGCATGCCAAGCCTTGAACATTGAAAAAGTTGTCTCCCAACTCTTCACCTCCTCATGCACATTCTATTTGGGCTTGTAACAATTACAAGGCCCATGGACTTTAATTTAATTGTCTCAAACAAATTTGAAACCAATTAAACTTTACTTGATTTTGCTCAAGCCCACTAGTTTAATAATTATTTCTAATTGGGCTCTACAAGGCCCAATGTTGTTTAATTAATCCAACACTTGACTCAATTTAATTATTTGAACTCTACTATGTCCACTAGTGTTTAATTAATTCGACACTTGAATTAATTTAATTTAGTCCATAATAATGTATATGAAAATCACAATCTTCAAATACATTACTCGTTTGGCCAACTTTTAATTTAGGAGCACTTCCTCAAATTAAAAGTTACATTCTCCTTATAAAAGTCATAATTCTATTTTATTTACACTTATAAACTCCTTTATAAGCCGTTCAACACATTGAACTATTTTACTTCTCAACGGGATCTAGAAAGTTAGCACTTGTGTGACCCTCAATGGTTCATTGATACAACTAGCCGTGGGTTCATATCTCCATGTGATTCGGACTAAACATGTCCTTATTTGATCATACCCTATTGCTCCATTCTTACTTATCAACTCCTTGATAATAAGAACGTCAGAACTCAAGTCTGATAGTATCCAACCAATCATGTTAAACGCCTAGCAGCATTGCTTACATGATTCCCTAGGTATCAAATGATAGTGCCGGCAAGAACCATTCAATTATGGTTAGCGTAAAGTACGATCCCTTCAACTCATATATTCCGACCAATTCGAAAACCATTGGTATATCGAGAGTTGTCAATGAATCGATACTATGTGTCATGTTGTAGTTGCATTGATGGTGTAATCTATAAAACCCCTTTCATAATTACCACCATACTCTGATAAGAGATTTCATACTACATACACATAGGATATCTATACCTGAAGGTAAGCGGTGAATCCCCGACTACAATGCATCGACTCCTATATGTTTCGACAAAACACCCAACCTTGCCACCTGATGACCCCTTGAGAGTCGATAAACAAGTCAAAGTGCAATGCTAGTACATAGAGTCTCAATGTTGTCCCGGGTCATAAGGACTAATGGTGTACAACCATAAACTAGGACGTTTCCACTCGATAAGTGAGAACCACTTGGAAAGTCCTTTATGGAGGGTTGTTCAGTGCACTCTACAAGGAGCACCTATCTGCATGCTCGGACATCACAATGTCCCCTACCAATGACACATGGTACTCACATCGCAGATACTATTGTCGAACTCGAGCGGCCTATATCCTTCTTAGCGGCGGCTGAATCGACTAGAAACTGTTTAGAATATACAGTATTCCAAATATGATTTTCATGATACTCATCATATGAGCATCTCATATTCTTTCTACTATTTGTATATTAAAGGGCTTTATCTATGCAACTAACATGAGTATACAGATAAAGATGTGCCAAAATAATAATTTCAAATATTATTAAAATAAAGATTGTTTATACATAGAATTTCATTGTGAACACTCGGCCAACACTTGGCTTGACGTGCACCTACTCTAACAATCTCCAACTTGCACTAGAGCCAACTACCCATATGCTTCAAACCCATCAATTCGCGATGTTACTCGAATAATGGTCCAGGTAAAGGCTTAGTTAGCGGATCAGCAACATTATCTGCAGATCCGACTTTGTCGATCGAGACATCTCCTCTTTCCACAATCTCTCAGAGGATGTGGTACTTTCTCAATACGTGTTTGGATTTCTAATGAGACCTTGGCTCCTTTGCTTGAGCTATAGCTCCCGTGTTGTCACACAACACCGGGACAGGAGCAACTCCATTAAGAATGACGTCCAACTCTTGGACGAAATTCCTTATCCAAACAGCCTCCTTTGCTGCATCTGATGCAGCAATGTATTCAGCCTCAGTGGTGGAATCCGCAATACTGTCTTGCTTGGAACACTTCCAAGAGACAGCAGCACCATTGAGCATGAATACGAACCCAGAGGTTGACTTCGAGTCATCGATATTGCTTTGGAAGCTAGAGTCGGTATAGCCTTCAAATTTCAGTTCTCCACCCCCATAGACCAAGAACAACTTATTGGTCCTTCTCAAATACTTGAGGATGTCTTTCACAGCTTTCCAATGTGGAAGACCAGGGTCCGATTGATATCTACTCACTACACTTAGTGCGAAAGCCATGTCAGGACGTGCAGATATCATCCCATACATGATGCTACCAATTGCAGATGCATAAGGAATGCTTGTCATTGCCGCTATCTCTGCATCAGTCTTGGGAGACATAGACTTGGATAGGGACACGCCATGACACATTGGTAGATGTCCTCTCTTGGACTCATCCATCGAGAACCGCTTCACGATGGTATTAATGTATGTGGACTGGGTGAGACCAATCAATCTTTTTGATCTATCTCTATAGATCTGTATTCCCAATACAAAAGATGCTTCACCCAAGTCCTGCATCGAGAACTTACTCGCTAACCATATCTTAGTTGATTGCAACATTCCTACATCATTCCCAATGAGTAGAATGTCATCAACATACAACACCAAGAATGTCACAGCACTCCCACTGACCTTCTTATACACACAGGGTTCCTCAAGATTCTTAGTAAAACCAAACTCTTTGATTGTACTATCAAATCTAAGGTTCCAACTCCTAGATGCCTGCTTTAGACCATAAATAGATCTATGAAGTTTGCATACCATATGCTCACTTCCGACAGATGCAAACCCTTCAGATTGAGACATGTAAATCTCTTCCTTAATATCCCCATTAAGAAAGACTGTCTTGACATCCATCTGCCATATCTCATAGTCATACCATGCAGCTATGGCTAGCAATATCCTTCTGGACTTGAACATTGCAACTAGAGAAAAGGTTTCCTCAAAGTCAACTCCTTGTCTTTGAGTATATCCTTTTGCCACCAATCGCGCCTTGAAGGTCAATACCTTCCCATCCGCCCCAAGTTTCCTCTTGTAAATCCATTTACACCCTATAGGAACAATTCCCTCAGGTGGATCCACGAGATTCCACACTTGGTTCGAATGCAAGGAATTAATCTCAGATTCCATCGCTTCAAGCCACTTGGATGAATCGGCATCAGATAACGCTTCCTTGAAGGTCCTTGGATCACATCCATGGTTAGGCTAATCATGGCCCTCTTCAAGAAGCAGACCATACCTCATAGGTGGTCTTGAGACTCTCTCGGATCTTCTAGGAGCTTGTATCTCCTCTCTTGGCTCTTCGGGTGTGGGTTCTACAATTGTGGGTGTCTCTCGAACCTCTTCGAGTTCCTTTTCTATCCAATAGAAATTCCTTTTCCAAAAAGGTTGCATTCCTAGAAACAAACACTTTTGTTTCTTGGGGATGATAGAAGTAGTATCCAACTGAATTCTTTGGATATCCCACAAAGTAACATAAAATGGATCGACTATTCAATTTATCTCCCACTACCTGCTTCACATAAGCAGGGCACCCCCATATTCTAAGATAAGAATATCTGGGAGGCTTACCCATCCATATCTCATATGGTGTCTTGTCAACTGCCTTTGAATGGACATTGTTCAACAACAGTTCCGCTATCTCAAGCGCATATCCCCAAAAGGATGGCGGCAACTCCGTGAACCCCATCGTAGACCGAATCATGTCCATCAAAGTCCGGTTACGACGCTCCGAAACATCATTCAACTGTGGTGTAGCGGGCGGAGTCCACTGCGAGAAAATCCCATTCTCCCTAAGATACTCTTGGAACTCGGCACTCAAGTACTCACCACCTTGATCCGATCGAAGTGTCTTGATGCTTCGTCCCAACTGTTTCTCTACTTCACTTGTGAATTCTTTGAATCTTTCAAAGGCTTCAGATTTGTATTTCATCAAATACACATACCCATACCTCGAAAAGTCATCGGTAAAGGTGATGAAGTAGGCATGTCCATGCTTAGTGTGATGCTAAGCGGACCGCACACATCGGTATGGATCAAATCCAATAACCCTTTGGCTTGCTCCACATGGCCCTTAAAGGGAATTTTGGTCATCTTTCCTTTTAGACAGGATTCACAAGTCGTGAGAGCATTAATATCAGACATATCAAACATGCCCACTCCCACTAGCTTGTTCATCCTTCTTAGGAAAATATGTCCTAATCGAGCATGCCATAATTATGCCGAATTTAGAGTATCTTGTTTTCGCTTGTTTGTTGTTGTTATAGCTTGGACATTGTTTAGTGGAATATCTTTCAATTTTAAGTTATAGAGATCGTTTTCAAGTTCTCCAGTACCAATTAAACATTCATTCTTGTAAATGTTGCAAACACATTTGCTAAATAAACAAGAATAACCATCTTTATCTAGCATAGAAATGGAAACAATGTTTTTCACCAAATCAGGTACAAACAAAACATCTCTTAAAATTAACTTAAAATCATTGTCCAAAAGCAAGTATACATCTCCTATGGCCTTGGCAGCATCTCTTGCTCCATTGCCCATCCTCAAGAAGGTCTCACCTTCCCTAAGCCTTCTACTTCTTCCCATCACCTGTAACTCATTACAGAGATGTGAGTCACAACCGGTATCCAATACCCAAGAAGTAGAGTTAATTGAAATGTTTACTTCAATTTAGAACATACCGTTTCCAGAACTCTTCTGGGCAAGTTATTCCCTGCAATTACGCCTCCAATGTCCAGGCTTCTTGCAGTGATGACATACATGAGTAGTCTTGTCAGCCTTCACTGGTATGGCTGCCACAACGGGACTCGGAGATTGCCTCTTCAAGGGCACGTTCTTCTTGGGACGCTGGAAAGAACGCTTCTTTCCCTTCCCATGTGGACCAGTCTTCGTACCAGATGAAGAGCCCACATAAAGAACCGACTTCTCATCTTTCATAGAAGCCTGCATATAACACTTGGCTTTCAAGTCATGGTCACACCATTCGTTGTAAGTCTGCAATTCCTCAGGAGTGCAGCTAGTCGGAGCCTCAAAAGGGGACGACTTAGTAAGTGTATACGCTATCCTTTCCGAATTCAAGACGATTTCCACATTTCTTAGCCAATTGAGGTAATTAGGTCTGATTAATACGTGTTTGTCGAGTATTATATATAGCGAATTGCGAATCGAAGACATTGTCAAAAAGTATTGAAAAGTAAAACAGATAAATGTTAATGACTATTTTAAAATATTTAATAAGATATAAAGTATGGACTTTTACTTTATAAATGTTTACTCCCACTGTTTTGACATCTTTCACTACCCTCTAGTGAAAACGGGAAACTCCTTTCCTCAATAGGTACGTAAGGTCCAATTAGCGAATTATGATCCCGAATAATATCAGCCAATCACAATTCCTAAAAGGTAGTTTCCAATTGCATCTCAATGCAACCCTCTACGTAAACTTTTGTCTCACGTTTGACTAGGACCCAATAATATGACGTCGTTCATCTTCACGTGTCAAGCCTTACCCATCGATGTTGAACCTTAATGGACGGTCGCCATTAGTTCCCCCAATAATATGAGCCGAAATCATGGGAGTTTTACGTAGTTCACATCACCATGTCAATGGATGTCACAGCTTTCCGGCACCCAGGGCCCCCCCAATAATATGAGCCGAGCCCCGAGTACAGGTAGCGTTCATCATGCACCCATTGTCGATGGAAGACATGAAAATTATAAACAAATTTATAATTCCCCTTTTCAGGCTTGATATTAATTTTGAATCTTATTCAAAATTAGGATTTTTTAAATTTTGAAAGGTCTCATCATTAATTTTATTTAAAAGCTTGCCATGTTTGATCGTATGTTTGCCGGATTCATGCAACTTTGTTATTATTATAATAATAACGCACATACTCATTATTTATAACTTATCATGCATATATTATAAACAGTAACAAAACAAGGATGATCAATCGCCCCAATACTAATGGCCCGTGTGAGCTAAACACGGGCCTAGGTCCAATCCTAGGGAAATGCAAGGGATGCAAATGCAACTATTACATAAGCTTCCAATATTTACATGTCTTCGATCTTCATAATCATCATGGCCACCATCTTCCAATCTTGATCATCCACTATACTAATATTTACAAATAAATATCCATGAAAAATAGGGATACATCTCATGAGGGTGGGAACGGGCCATAAACCAAGCCCACTTTAAATTTGATAATTATTACAATCATTAAACACAAAATATCATAGCATACACCTAGCAAATTGGGCTTGGGCTTTTGATCATCCTTCATGCATAATATCACATATCATACACCATCAATTAATTATCACAATAATTAATTGATCCAATATTATATATCTTGAACCAATCACTAACCGCCACGATTATAAACTAAATTATAAAAGTATACAAACACATTTGTCTACTTTCCAATTAATTTATTTATAACCGAATTTCTTGTAAATCACCATATACTATAAATAATTAAAGTCCAACTTCAATTATTTATTTCATGAGAAAATATTTGCAACTTTTGTAAATTTAAACTTAAGGGCCCAAAAAATCATTTTTCACCAAAAAACATTTTGGCCCATTTAAATTTCACAAATGTGTTAGGTATCTCATGGCCCAACAATTTCAAGGCCCATGACACTTTGATAATCCAAAACACTTTTGGAAACACCAGATGTCATCACCGTCGCCGGAGCTCCGTCGCCGGATTCTGGCCAACAAAATTTTTTTTTTATTTTTGAGGGGACGTTTGGGGCTGCCCTTGCTGCCCGAAATGGGCAGCACCATGGGCTGCCCGAAATATGCCCCAAAAACGCCTTGATTTTGTTGCAAAAATTTCATCTCATGCGGTTAGAAATCGATCTCAATATAATATTATGTATATGCTACACAAACTAGTACCCTTAGCTCATGATACCACTTGAAAGGGATCGATTTTAGGTGTTTAAAACGCAACGAAAGTTCAAAATTTATTTAAATGCAAGAAAACTGAACACCTCATGTACTAGTGTGTAGCAAATACAAAAGCACAAAATATGCCATTCATAGTGTGTTTAGAAAATATACCTATCAATCTTAAAAGATTGATGATGGCTCCAACTTAGTTGTCAAACAACTAAGCTCTTCAAAGGATGACAATCTACAAGCTTCCCCTTGTTCTTGAATCTTTCCTTCAAAATTAGGTCCACCACCAACAAGCTAGAACCACTCTAATTTTGCACTAGAAAAATTAGAGCATTTTTCATTGAGAAGTGTGTGCTTTCATCAACAATTGAAGAAGCAAAAATGGAGAATAGGGCAAGAATTTTCGTCCATGGTGAGGGGAGGAGAGAGGGAGGAGTGTTTTTCCTGGTTATGGAAAAAGTTAAACCCCAAAAAGTTGCATGCCAAGCCTTGAACATTGAAAACGTTGTCTCCCAACTCTTCACCTCCTCATGCACATTCTATTTGGGCTTGTAACAATTACAAGGCCCATGAACTTTAATTTAATTGTCTCAAACAAATTTGAGACCAATTAGACCTTACATGATTTTACTCAAGCCCACTAGTTTAATAATTATTTCTAATTAGGCTCTACAAGGCCCAATGTTGTTTAATTAATCCAACTTTTGACTCAATTTAATTATTTGGACTCTACTATGTCCACTAGTGTTTAATTAATTCAACACTTGAATTAATTTAATTTAGTCCATAATAATGTATATGAAAATCACAATCTTCAAATACATTACTCGTTTGGCCAACTTTTAATTTAGGAGCACTTCCTCAAATTAAAATTTACATTCTCCTTATAGAAGTCATACTTCTATTTTATTTACACTTATAAACTCCTTTATAAGCCGTTCAACACACTGAACTATTTTACTTCTCAACGGGATCTAGAAAGTTAGCACTTGTGTGACCCTCAATGGTTCATTGATACAACTAGCCGTGGGTTCATATCTCCATGTGATTCGGACTAAACATGTCCTTATTTGAGCATACCCTAATTGCTCCATTCTTACTTATCAACTCATTGATAATAAGAACGTCAGAACTCAAGTCTGATAGTACCCAACCAATCATGTTAAACACCTAGCAGCATCGCTTACATGATTCCCTAGGTATCAAATGATAGTGCCTGCAAGAACCATTCAATTATGGTTAGCGTACAGTACGGTCCCTTCAACTCATATATCCCGACCGATTCGACAACCATTGGTATATCGAGAGTTGTCAATGAATCGATACTATGTGTCATGTTGTAGTTGCATCGATGGTGTAATCTATGAAACCCCTTTCATAATTACCACCATACTCTGATAAGAGATTTCATACTACATACACATAGGATATCCATACCCGAAGGTAAGCGGTGAATCCCCGACTACAATGCATCGACTCCTATATGTTTCGACAAAACACCCAACCTTGCCACCTGATGACCCCTTGAGAGTCGGGTGAACAAGTCAAAGTGCAATGCTAGCACATAGAGTCTCAATGTTGACCCGGGTCATAAGGACTAATGGTATACAACCATAAACTAGGACGTTTCCACTCGATAAGTGAGAACCACTTGAAAAGTCCTTTATGGAGGGTTGTTCAGTGCACTCTACAAGGAGCACCTATCTGCATGCTCGGACATCACAATGTCCCCTACCAATGAAACATGGTACTCACATCGCAGATACTAGTCTCGAACTCGAGCGGCCTATATCCTTCTTAGCGGTGGCTGAATCGACTAGGAATTATTTAGAATATACAGTATTCCAAATATGAGTTTAATGATACTCATCATATGAGCATCTCATATTCTTTCTACTATTTGTATATTAAAGGGCTTTATCTATGCAACTAGCATGGGTATACAGATAAAGATGTGCCAAAATAATAATTTCAAATATTATTAAAATAAAGATTGTTTATACATAGAGTTTCATTGTGAACACTCGGCCAACACTTGGCTCGACGTGCACCTACTCTAACAGATATTTGGCTGCAGATGTTTTATTCTTGATAATGATAAAAATAATTTAAAAACCTTTGATGCTAAATTTGCAGAGGGAATATTTCTTGGATATTCTTTAATTAGCAAAGCATATAGAGTTTTTAATAAAAATTCTTTAAATGTTGAAGAATCTATCCATGTTGTTTTTGATGAAACTGTACTAACTGATAAGCCAACTGATCCAGTTGAGCTAGTTGATCGATTTACAAAGATCAGTTTGGAGGATGAAAATGAAAAAGAAAATCATATCAATAGAAATATCCTTCAGACACCTGAACAAGAAATTTTAGATCAATCAGTTGAACAGGAACATATTCCTGATAATCAGTTATTGGAGCAAACAGATGATATTCAGTTACCAACTGAAACAGCTCCAACTAAAACTGAAAACATTCCGTTCCCAACAAAGTAGTTGCTGATATTGAAGCAACACATAATGAGCTCAGATGGAAGAAATCACATCCACCAGAACTGGTGATAGGCAATCCATCTGACCCGGTAAGAACAAGAAATCAAATGCTTAATTTGTTTATTCATTCTGCTTTTGTCTCATAGATGGAACCAAAGAAAACTGATGAGGCTCTTGCTGATCCTAACTGGTTAAATGCAATGAAAGAGGAGCAAAATCAGTTTACCCATAACAATGTCTGGGACTTAGTTCCAAGACCAGTTTGTAAAAAAATTATAGGTAAAAAATGGGTATTCGGAAATAAACTGAACGAAGATGGTTCAGTTGCACGCAACAAAGCAAGATTGGTAGCACAAAGATATAGGTAGGAAGAAGGAATTGACTATGATGAAACATATGCACCAGTTGCAAGACTGGAAGCAATCAAAATGTTCCTTGCCTATGCATCATTCATGAACTTCAAGGTCTATCAAATGGATGTAAAAAGTGCATTTCTGAATGGCTAGTTGCAAGAAGAAGTGTATGTTGAACAACCCCCAAGTTTTATCAATCACTCTTTTCCTGATCATGTCTATCATTTGAACAAAAATTTATATGGTCTTAAACAAGCTCCAAGAGCTTGGTATGAGACACTTTCAAAATTCTTAACTGATCATGATTTTACTGTTGGATCAGTTGACAACACCTTGTTCAAATTTTCTAAAAATGATCATATTTTATTTGTACAAATTTATGTTGATGATATCATATTTGGGTCAATTAATTCCAAATTATTTGAGAAATTTGCTAAGTTAATGCAGGAAAAATTTGAGATGAGCATGACGGGTGAACTGACATTCTTCCTCGGTCTGCAAGTAAAACAACTAGAAACTGGTATCTTTATCAGTCAGACCAAATACACGAAGGAATTGCTCAAAAAATTTGGCATGGAAACATGTTCAGATGCAAGCACTCCCATGAGTTCATCAGTTAAACTGGACAATGATCAAGAGGGAATATCAGTTGAGACGTCATTCTACAGAGGTCTAATAGGTTCATTATTGTACATAACTGCTAGTCGTCCTGATATTGTGTTTGCTGTTTGCATGTGTGCTAGATTTCAAGAAAATCCTAAGCAATCGCATTTTACTATTGCCAAAAGAATTTTAAAATATTTAAAAGGCACTCAAAATGTTGGATTATGGTACGCTGAAGACTCTTCTTTCAATTTAGTTGGATATTCAGATGCAGATTATGCAAGATGTAAGCTAGATCGTAAGAGCACTAGTGGATCATGTCAGTTTTTAGGAGACAGACTGATCTCTTGGTTCAGCAAGAAGCAAACATCCATAGCCACTTTCACAACTGAAGCACAATACCTTGCTGCTGGAAGCTGCTGTACTCAACTGCTCTGGATTCAGCAACAACTGAAAGATTATGGAGTTGATGCTAAAGAATCTCCCATATTTTGTGACAATACAAGTACAATAGCGATTACATATAATCCAGTTCTTCACTCAAGGACCAAGCACATTGATGTCAGACATCACTTCATCAGAGATCATGCTCTGAAGAAAGCTATTCAGACTGGAATATGTGTCAGTTGAACAAAAAGCCGCTGACATCTTCACCAAACCATTGGCTGAGACTAAGTTTTTTCACTTTCGCAATATTTTTGGTTTAATTGATTTGTCTTAATCAGTTTTATTGTCGTTTTGTCAGTTGTTATTCATTCGATTTCTCATTTATTATTTAAATGATTATCAACTGATTTCAGTTAAGTTACTCATCAATTCATATGTTCAGTTCATTAACTGTCTGTCAACTGATGTCAGTTATTAATTAATCAGTTATTGTATTCAGTTAGTTAATTATTTATCAACTGATATAAATGCAGTTTTTGCAGAAATTAAAGAGACAACAATGATGCAAAATAGGATTTTATTAAGCATGAAATCGAATCCATACAAGAATATTTAGTAGCCTCCCTACAGCTTCTTGCCAATCATTTAACCAATTTACAAGTTCTTTTCTATGCAGTTCTCTGACAAATTCAAAATTAGAGACCTTCTCAAGCTGGTGTCATTCTTCCCAAAGCTTCACATGCCACAGAACTATATCAGTGACAAGCTGTGAAACGTGTCGGACGTTAAAATGCCTGAAATACTTTCTGCCTACAGCTCTTTGTTGAGTAGTGGGAACTGGACCGTGTCTCCGAATAGACTGAAGTTTGTGGACTTTAATCCAAGAAGACATCACCTTCAACCAGACGAACTCTTCGATGTCTTTCTTCACATCTTCCAGTTCTTGTGCCCTTTGTGTTAAAATGTGATGATTGCTGCTACAAGCATCTGAAATGATTGAACAAGACTCACTGGACAAACCAGACACACTCGAAATATTGAATTGTTATTATCTAACATTGTTTTCATCTTACTTATAGACATGTCTCATTTAATATTGAAGAAGATGAAGAGACTCAAGTCAACTGAACCATCTTTTGACTCAAACAGACTGAGTTTCTCTTACCCTTACTTTTAATTATATGCATTTATTAAGGGGGAATATCGATTTGAAAAGTTAACTGAGAAGACAATAGTCAGTTGGTCCTCAACTGAACTGACTAAGTTCTCAACTGGTCATTCAGCTGCTGACCTAACTGATCTTCTCATTTATGTTAACTGATAAATCGAATAATATTCTATATTAAATGAAGTGACTGTTTGTCGAAACATTAAATGTTGTCTTTCAATGAATAGTATTTTGAAACGTGGACCCACATAATCCATTCATATTCTATACATGTTTTTATCACACGTACACACGTTTTTAATTCAATTTTTCCTGGACTGACACGTGTCCAATAATTTGAATAGTCACATACATATGTACTATACCCCGCTTCATTTCAGTTTTTCTTTTACGCGCACATTCAAGCATCCAGAGCAAAATTATACTCAAGCAAATTTTTTTCGCAGATTTCAAGCCACTCAAATGGCCAACCAAAATCATGCTCATGTGATGAACGCTATGGCGATTGATTTTGACTCTATCTTCACTGTGAAAGAAGAAGAAGTCAAAAATGTCTTTCTGAAACTGGAAGCAGCTGGTTTGAAACCATTCTTGGGATTATCTTCTCAAGAAATTTACACCAAAGAGATTCAGGATATCTACTCCAGCGGCTATATTACATAAGATGGCAGCATAGCGAGTAATGTAAATGGTCAGTTGATGATCATTGAGGAGGAGTTCTTCTGCAATCTTTTCCAACTACTTACTGAGGGGCTAGTCAACTTTTCTGAAGTGAAGCCCTCTGATATTGAGGAGATGCAAACTACCCTTTCTCCTGATGGTAGGAAAATCAAGGTTTCCGATCCAAAGAAGGAACTGAAGCCAGATGTACAACTGGTGGCTGATATTGTAGCGAAGGGACTTTTGGCAAAGGCTGGATCCTTTGCTGTACTGACTTTGGAAAAGTTTCAGGCCATGACTGCTATCATGGCTGGCCGGAAGATGAACTGGAGAAACATCATATTCAACATCCTGAGAAACATGTTCCAATCTTCCAAGCAGTCAAAAGGTTTTGCAGTGCAGCTCAGCCATGTGCTGAAAGTTAAAGGGGGTGATAACTGATGATTCTGATAAATCATCAAAACTAAAGATCTTCAATGCCAAGAATGCCCAGCCTCCCAAGCAAAAATTAGACATGACTCCTGAGAAGTTTATTGAAGTAAAGAAGGAGATTGGGATGGAAAGAGCTCCCAAGTCAGTCAAGAAGGCTCGGAAGGAGACTCAGAAGAAGACAATCAAGCGCAAACTGATAGTCAGTGAAACTGATTCTGAGAGGACTTCATCTCCCAAAGTCGTGAAGAAGCCACGAACTTTGAAGACCAAGCCTGCTGCTGCAGTTGAGACCATTCCAACTGAAAGACTGTTGCAGTCAGGAGCCCAACAGCCTATCAAGACAATACCACTGAAAGCAGATCCAACTGTACCCTCAACTGAGGATCAGTTGCCTCTATCTGCAATTCTACCGAAGAAGAAGGTCACTGAATCTGGCGACAAGAAGAAGCTTGCTGGAGTTAAGGCTCTATTGATCACTATTTCTGGCTACTCTTCCCTACCTCCTCCCAGACCTAAGGAAATAGTGATCAGAGAGAAGATTGACGCAGCAACAACAGGGTTGAGCATTCCCCACGTCCTAACTGACTCTAAGGGCAAAGGGAAGATGCAAGAAGAACCCAGACCAACTAATGCGATTCAAACGCACATTGATCTCATCTGGCAAGAGATCAATGAATTTGCAGCAAACAAACTCAAGATCTACAATGAGTGGGTGAGATTCAGAACTGAGGTCTTTGCTAAACAGCTTCAGTCGAAGTCTAAACTGAAGAAGTATTTTGATATAGAGGCTGTTGTTCTGAGAGTAGTCAAAGCATCCACAATTGTTCAGGCTCTAGAACGCAAGAGTTATTTCTTCGATCAGTTGAGAGCCAAGAAGCTTCAAAAGACAGATGCTGAGTTGCGACATAATTTTGATCCTACAAGTCCAACAGCATTCAACGATACAGCTGTTCATAATCAACTGGACTCGGATCTTCTCTATTTGCAGATGCAAATAAAAAATTGGGAAATGGATCAAGAAATGATCATTCCAGCGTCTTCACAAGATTTATCAAGTGCAGAAGAGCCAGCTGAACAGTCACTTCAAGAGCCACCTAAAGGCTCAGCTGCTGAAGCTACTCTACAGGCAACTGAACCCTCCACATCAGTTGCTCAACCATCTTTATCTTCAGCACCTCAATCATCAACTGCTGATCCAACGCCATATTCTGAAGCTGAATTATCTCTGGCCAATCTCGATGAGGTCATCAAATCAGTAACCTCAGATATTCAGCTGGACAATTGAAGATCAGTTGAAGATGTGGTTACGATTGAAGAACCAGCTGTTCAAGCTGTCAATTTTGAAGAACCGACCGTGAAGGATATTTTTGAAGAGATTGAAGAGCTTGTTCAGTCAGTTGTTATGACTGAACAAGCTGTTTTTGAACAAAATAAAGAGGCTCACCAGAACGCAGTTACAACTGAAGCAGTGTCAGCTGAAGAGCCAGTTCTACAACCAACTGAAGAACCATTTATTGAGCCAACCGAGGAACCTTATAATACTTCTGCTCTTCTAATTGTCTCGTCTCCTCCCCAGGACCCTACAAATGAAGAAATTTCAGAAATAGCTGAGCATGTAACAGAACCAACTGATGGTGCAATGGTTGTATTTACTCAACAAGAAAGGGAACAGATTCCAGAAACTTCCGGAGCCATGTCTCCCAGAATTTCAGACACTGATGCCTTATTTGAAGAACTTCAAACCCTTCAGTCGAACCTACTCAATATGATGAAAGCTATTTCTGCAATACAGTCTACTCAGCTCGCACACACTTTGAATCTCAACTCGACCAATGAGTTTACTACGGACAGACTGAATCTACTCTATCAGACTATGACTTCTCTATACCTCCAGATGGAAGAAATAAAGAAAGACAGACTGTCAACTGAATCCCACTTCCAAACTCAAGCTTTAGTCGGCAGACATTTTGACTTTCTGGAGAGTACAGTCACTAAAAGAATTGATAAGCTGCAGAATATTGTGATGAATGTCGTATCAGATATTGCAGCAGATGTCCGTATATTAACAAAGAAAGTGGATGTGCTTGACAAAAAGGGGGAAATTATTCGAGAGACAGAAGAAGACAAAGGGAAAAAGAAGATATGAAGATCAACGACTGACTTCAGTTAAATGGTTGAAGATCTGAAGATTCTTTATTCTTTATTCTTTGTACGAATCTGTACTTAGATTAGTTCCCGATTCTTTATTCTTTGTACGAATCTGTACATCAGAGAGTTATTTTATCTACAATGAAATCGAAGTTTATCTTTAGTTTAGTTGATCAGTTCATATCTTACAAGTTTTGTCAAACACCAAAAAGGGGGAAATTGTTGGAAACTTAATTTCGGTGGTTTGACAAAATAAAAGATTAAATATATTGAACTAACTGATCACGAACTGACAGTTTCCTAACTGAATATTAATGCGCAGATTATCGAAGGCAACTGAAGCCAGCTGAACTGAAATTACAACTGACTGATCAGTTGGAAACTGATCAGTTGAGAAGAACTGAACTTTCAAAGACAACTGACTGATCATTTGGAAACTGATCAGTTGATATATTCAGTTATGAGCTTACCAGCGAGTGATTATCAGCAGATCCTTCAGCTGTACACGTCATCAGTTGAAAAAGACATTCAACCTACAATAGTACAAAGCAGACAGTGACTCGTAGTTGAACGCCGCATTTCAGAGTCTATAGTATACGAATGTCTGAAGTATATTGACGTGGCAATCAACGGATATATAGATTCAAATTATATTTAAAGTTACCATTGGAAGGAAGCCTATAAATAGGCGAGGAGAACAGTTGAGAAACATATCTTATCAATATGATTTATCTATTCTCTCAAACTTGTTGTTACCCTGCTGAATTTATTACTCTCATTTGAGATTCAAAAAGCTCACACTTATCAGAATTATTCGTAGCATTTGAGACTACTTTTCGAGCTTACTAGCACAAACCATAGTATTATTTATTTGATCTAAACTAGATCAGTTGTGCTAAGTCTAGTCGAAAAACTGTGAAAATTGTTGTTAACTAAGAGTTTCAGTTTTGGCAGTGTTAAGTCCAAACTGAAATGGGTCTGTACAAGTTTTGTATTGATCAAAGTCTTGTAGTGCATATCTTATCTTTGTGATAGAAGGGGTGACGTAGGAGTTACTCAATCTCCGAACATCCATAAATCTTCGTGTTATTACTTCAGTCATTTATTCTATCTTTCAGTCAGTTTGTTTCCGCAACTATATTCAGTTAAACTGATTGTCATCGATTGATAAGATTCCTAAGTTTCAGTTTATCACAAAACTGATATTTCATTTGAAAAGGTTATAAAAATCGTGAGTGTTTATTCAACCCCCCTTCTAAATACTTTTCTACCTATCAGCCGATCCTAACAAGACTCATCAGCTTGAACACCATAGTTTTTGAGCTGTTGTATCCACGGCAGCTTCCTGTAGCTAGGTATTATGCTTCAGCTATTAAGGTTTACTTTTGCTGAACCAAGAGATTAGTCTGTCACCTAAAATTTGACACGTTTCACTTGTCTATTTCCTAACTATTTTACAACCTACATAATCTGCATTAGAGTAACCAATTAAATTGAAACTGGAATCTTTTGGATACCATAGTCCAACATTTTGAGTACCCTTAAGATATTTCAACTTATGTTTAGCTGCAGTATAATGTTATTGTTTAGGATTTTCCTGGAACCTAGCACATATGCAGATTACAAACATGATGTCTGGTCTGTAATAAATCAATTCTTTGAGTAGTAACACATCAACAGATGGTCCAATCTCATCTTTATCCAGCTTGATTGAGGAGCTCATAGGTGTTGAAATTGCTAAGCAATTATCCATACCAAACTTCTTGAGGAGTTCCTTCATGTATTTAACTTGATTTCTGAAGATTCCAGTATCAAGTTGTCTGACTTGTAAGCCAAAAAAGAATGTCAGCTCACCTATCTGCTCATTTCAAATTTGTTCTCCATCATCTTGGAGAACTTCTGATAGAGTTTAGGGTTAGTTGACCCAAAAATAATGTAATATACATTATTTGAACTAATAGAGTACGATCTCCTTTGCTGAATTTAAGCATTTTTTTTATCAACTGTACCGATGGTGAAGTCATGCTCAATTAAAAATTTGGATAAAGTGTCATATAATGCTTTATATAAGTTAAACACATAATTAAGCAGTACATGATTAACAAATCAGGAGGTTATTCAAAAAAAAATCGTCTTGTAATAAACCATTTAATATTGCACTTTTAACATTCATCTGATATACTTAGAATTTCTTAAACACAATATAAGCAAGAAATGTTCTGATGACGTTTAATCTAGCTACTGATGCGAATGATTCATTGAAATCTATTCTGTAACGCCCGAAAATTAGTCCATGTAGACCGCATGCATGAAAATTATTAAATTGCCAACATATTTTAATTAAATGATTAGGAAAAGATGCATTAATGATATATTTTGATTGACTAAATGATAAATTGTGTAATTTTTCTCGATCACATAATTTAAGAATTTTCACACGAATATTGGTGTTAGCCAGGGGCGGAGGGCTGGAGACGATTAAGGTGTTAAAGATTTAAAAGCTAATTTTTTATTTTTAGTTAAGAAAATATTTATTTTAAATAATTTTAGAATTTTTAAGGAAAAATTTAAATTAATTAGTGAGAGCAAGGAAATTATGTATTTTATAAGGGATTTTTGGAAATATATATTTTTAAATCTTTTAAATTTGAGGCTTAATAATTCTATTAATCTTAATGAGCCTAAATTATTAATTAAAAAGTATGGTTAATTAAGCCAATTAATTAAGTTATTAAGAAGCCTTTTTTAAAAAAAATAAATAAGCCTTATACCCTAAACACACACACAAATTCACGTAAAGTGAATTGAAGAGGAAAGCTACGGCCGAACACTCCTTGGCTTGTCAAGGGAATATTTCGAATTTTTTTCTCCATCGTTTTTCGATTTTCTTCCTCGTTCTTCCTTTCAACAACGATCACCTGATTCTCTTGCATCCAAAAGTAGGTTTTCGATGGGGTTTTGACGAGAAAAATGATAGAAATCGTCTTCCGTTAGTCACCGAAGTTGCACCGCTTCGCTATTTGTATTTCGAGCATTTTAAATGCAAATGCATGTTTTAAAATATTTCTTTATGCACCATTCAATCCATAATATTGCATGTATTTGATTTTTTGTGAAAAGTTTATAAGGATGATGGTTTTAAGTTTTATACATATGCATCGCATGTGTTTCAAAAAGAAATCCGTGACGTTTTTGAGAATTGTTGAAGGAGAGATGCAAACCAAGGGATTCAAGTGTAGATCTAAATGTTTATGAGTATTTTTTGAAGGGCAAAATCAAAAGAGAGGCTGGATAGGGGCTGAACAGCCCTGCACGCAACATGCGTGCAGGCCGAGAGGAAGGAGCAGGCGACTTTGGGTTCCTACAGCTAAGGGGGCTGCATGGAGTCCTAGCCATGGTCTTGAGGGAAGTTTTAAGGTCCTAGGAAGGTCTAAGAAGGGTTTGGTTAGGGCTTGGACAAGCTGGTATAGTGCTGCTGCGGTGACTCCAAAAGTTGCACTTGTTGTCTTGTGTTGGGTGCATGTGGTCCTAGGGTTAAGGATATGGTGTAAAGGGCTGGACCAGGGGTCTGGGACATGTCTTAGGGTCCTGGTGAGGGTCTGGGATGAGTCAAGAGTCGAGCCAAAGGCTGTGACAGCCGCTGGTGTGCGAGGGGGCTGCTGCTGCACAAAGGGTGCACGTGGTGCCTTGCTGTTGCGCAAAGTCTATGGCATAGGGTGCCTGGTATGTGTCCAAAAGTCCTTATCATGGTCTTAATTAGGGTCTAAGCAAGAGATCTATGGCCTAGTTCAGGGTCGTTTCGAGCCGTGGTCCGTTCGGGGTCGTAATTTGTCCGAACGTGTCAAAATAGAGACGAAAATGGCCTAGGTTAAAATTGTGATTTGAGTTTTGGTTTTGACCAAGATTTGGGAAGTTCCAGCATATTACATTGAGTCTTAGGATGTTAATAAAGGTCTGGTCTCGGGTTGGTTTGAGTATGAAGGCTAGTTCGGTCATTTGTTTGTCCGGAAACGCGAAAACGGGGTAAACGAGTCATTCGGGGAGTTAATCGAGTCGTTTTTTAAACATAGGTACGAAGATGAAATTTCCAGCAAGATTCTGGACATTTTTGGTATTTTTAAGATTGTGGAATCGATTCGTTATCATTACGTCAAAGTCAAGGGTTTTCTAGGTAAGTATAGAGTTGAATCGTGTGCAGTCGGTTCGAAAAAAGTCGAGGGCAGTTTGCAACATCCTAAAACAATTTCATATCATCTTAAATTCTATTTTTAGAAGTTTAAAATTATATGCATGATAAATGCTATTTTCAGAATTTTTAACGTATCTGCATGTTTATGTTATTTTTAGCAGTCCCGACGTATACGAACGATATAAGCCATTTTTGGTAGTTTTAAAGAATATAGAAAGTTATGCATGTTTTTATGAATTGATGACGTAAATAAAAATATTTTTGAGGAATGTGAATTGATCGTGGCGTAAAAGTAGTAAGGGATCTGTTGAAAACGGGAACACTGACCTTGTAATGAAAAAGGAGTGAACTGTCGAAAACGAGGGCGTGAATCTCAATAATAATAGATCCGCTGAAAAAGTGAATGGTGAAGTTATTTTATGATAGTCGGAGGGATCGTCGAAGAAGTGGACGTTGAACCCGGCGGCCTAGTACTATAGTTTATAGATTGATCAATCGACTGAATGTTTTCACTATCGAGGATCAGACTTCACCTAAAAATGATATTTTTGTGGAAAAGCTCATATTTAAGCATTATTTAGAAAGTTTCATATTTTTTAGGGTTTGGCATTTACACGACAAATCTATTTTTAGTAAACGTAATTTTTACACATGTGATTGTATAAATATATACTTGATATATCAGGTTTGAGCATGTTGAATCATTAGACTCACTAGGTTTGAATGGCTGCAGGTGAGGATGATGTGAGAGAGGCGCTGACGATTGAGTGGATCAGGTCCGGCAGTACACTCCCGAGTGACTTTTATTTTCCGCATTATTAGATTTATATTTAAACTCTTTAAGCAAAAGTTGAGGATGATTTTACGACGAATTTATGCTTGTTCTGAAGTTTTGAAGTTGGATCCTTTTGGAGTTATCGTACATTTTTATGAATAACGATTCATGGAGGTTTTAGGCAATTCAGATTTTTGGAAGTTCAAATATTTTATGAATAGGTTGGTTTCGAATTTTAAAGAAAGTTTTTTAAAAAAAAAACTCCTAGCATTTAATTATTTTAAAGTTGAAAAGATAGGGACGTTTCATATTTCTTCTTCTTGCTTATATCCTTGTGTAACTAGTCCTGCTTTATTTCTGATCACATTTCCATTTTTATCAAGTTTATTTCTAAAAACCTATTTTTTTCTATCACAGATTGATCTGATGGTCTAGGAACTAAATGTCAAAATTTATTCCTATCAAATTGTCATAATTATTCTTGCACAACATTTATCCAATTTGAGTCAATTAGAGCTTCATCAATTTTTTTATGTTCATTATGAGATATAAATGCAGTATGCAAAAATTCATCAATTATATGTTTACTAGTTCCTATGGTAGCAGAAGGATTACATATGACCATCTCAGATGGATGATTTTTATTCCACCAGTAACTTGTTTCAAAAGGATTTGAATTTACCAAAGTAGAATTTAGTTCTTGAATATGATCAGTTTGTCCCCCAACATATTCGGTTAGATTTAGAAATTGATCTTGTATTGGTTCACTTGAATGTGGATCAGCTCGATCTGATGTACTGTTATTTCCTTGCTCGTCAGCTTAACCTTCCAAGTTATGATTTGTGTTTCCATCAGCTTGATTTGTAGGAATATCAGGCTCACAGATTGGAAAAATAATTTAATTGTGTGTTGGGTACATTTGGATAATTGACGAATCATCAAACACTATATGAACCGATTCTTCAATAAAAAGAGTTCTATTATTAAAAACACGATATGATTTGCTAACATATGACTATCCTAAAAATATTCCAGCATCTGATTTTGCATCGAAGACAGTTAAATGATTTTTATTCATGTTATGAATAAATCATTTACAGCCAAATACCCTGAAGTATGAGATTTTTGGTTTATTTTTATTCCAGATCTGATAGGGTGTCTTTCTATTCCTTTGTTGATCAACGATTCGTTCTGAGTATAACAGGCAGTGTTGACAACTTCTGCCCAAAAGCATCGAGAAATTCCAGAGTCTGGTATCATGGTTCATGATTCTTCCTTGAGTGTTCTATTACGTCTCTCAGCAACACCGTTATGCTGAAGTGATCTGGCAGCAGAGAACTCATGTTTGATTCCATTGTCTTCCATGTAAGTTGTAAGCAGCCTGTTTGTAAACTCAATTCCTCGATCACTTCTTATACGGTCCACCACCAGGGTTTTCTCATTTTGTAGACGCTTTAATATCTTTACCAATTGTGAACTAGCCTGATTTTTTGATCATAAAAACATAACCCATGTGAATCTTGAAAAATAATCAATTATTACCAGAGTGTATCTCATTCCCTCTAAGCTCGTTAGTGGTATAGGGCCAAATAGTTTCATATGAAGAATTAACAAACATCGAGTTGAGGCGGTACAACCTTTGTTTTTGAAAGTCGATCTGAATTGCTTTCCCATCCTACATGCTGAGTATTACTTATCATTTAAAAGTCAATCTTGGGCAGACCAGTTACCAAGCTGTTTTTATCCATATTAGAGATAGTTTTTAAGTTCCATTATTCTTGTTCGCATTTCTTGTTCGCAATCTTAAGTACGCATGAAACTGAAACTGGTCAGGCTTTTAATTGATCAGTTACCGAGCCTAAACCGAAGCTTTCGAAGAACAAACTGAAGGTTTCAATTGATTGCCCAAACTGAATAAGTCCAACTGATATATCAAAGACCAGTTCCACTGATTGATCAGTTGATAAGTGATTCAGCAGAAGACCTTCAGAAGCCCCGCTGATGAAGAGCTCAACTGATGAAGAGCCCAACTGATCAGTTCAACTGAATTAGTTAAATCTGTCCACCGATGATCCAACTGATTTCATCGAAGCAGTTCAAGACCAGTTTAACTGACCAGTTCAGAGTATCAATTAGGAATCAATAAGTTTGCAGAACACGACAAGCTTATTCAATGGAATCCAGCTGTGCCTACTGGATAAAGCATCTGTACTATGAATAGTACAATAATGGACGTTGCAGCAAAGATTAAAGTCGAGAGGTTCCTGGATGAGTGTCGAAAAAGTCGAGACACGAATCTCAAAGAACGAATTCAAGCTGCAATGGATACAATTATTGAATCTCACTGTACGATCAGTTCCCGCCTATAAATAGAAGATCAGTTAAGGCGAAGAAAAGAGAGTGTGTGTGAAGATACAAATGGCACGCTTACTGCTTATCAGCTTATAAGAAGCAATCAGCCCAGAGAGAATACTCAAGTCATATCAGTTTAGTTTATAAGTTTATTTCCCCCAGTGTGTGATAACACATTCCCGATGTATTCTTTGTTCAGTTCTCACACATAAGCACACACACCACTACTCAAATACAGTCTTGAACAAAGACGTTAAACTTGCGTATGTAGTTTTTGATACACAGACGTTAAAGAAGTGTTGGCTGAAAGGTGCTACCTTCAGTCTAGGCTATGAGCTCAGACTAGACAATAGTGTAAGTCCTAAGCTGAGTGGGTTTGTACAAGTTGTTGAATAAATTAAAGTCTTCTATTGGATCCTACCCGAGGTGGTAGAAAAGGTGACGTAGGAATAATTGAAATCTCCGAATATCCATAAAAATATCTTTTGTAACTTACTGTTTAACTATCTTTTCAAATTGATTTGATCAGTTAGAGCATCCGTCAGTTCAGCTTTCACCATAACTGAACTGATATATGCTAGAACTGAACCTCTGTTTTTCAGTTATTCAGTTTACACAAGTTAAAAGGCTTTCTAATATAACAGATTTCTTCACGAATGATTAATTTGAGTATCTTCCGCTTGGTTCTTTAACCAAACTCGATTTAATTCATCGGTGTGAACATTCTTAGAACACGAGCTATTGCAACTCATTGAAGAATATTGTGTTTGAAGTATCTCAAGGTACGAACACACGACCCTTCATCTTTTATTCAACAACCAATTTTTATTAGCACTAACAGCTATAAAGCCAGTAGAATCAGATGTTTATTCAACAGAGCAGTCTATTTTATAGGTATTGCCAGTTTTGTTACCTATCATTGCAATTTTACCTTTTGAAGTCTTGACAATACAGGTGTGCTTGTGGAATTCTACAGTGCATCCGTTATCACATAATTTACTTATGCTGACTAAATTATAACATAAAATTTCAACTAATAATACATAATTTATGACAATATTAGCATGATAATCTTATTCTTACTCACATTTTTACCTTTGTAGTCATCTTTAAAAGTGATTTTTGGACCTTGATGGTTAATTATTTCTGATAAGAACTTGAAATTTCCTGTCATACATCTTGAGCAACCACTGTTTAGGTACCAGGTTGACTTCTTCAACAGCTCAATATGTTGTATCTGTGATCACAGATTAAAAATTATTTTGGTATCCACATCCATTTGGATCCAGAACAGATTAGTCATTTTGGGACCCACATTTAAATTATCCTGATAGACTTTCCATTGTGTGTCTCCAATAGGTTGTTCGATTACTATGCTGTTGAACCTTTCATCAATTTCATTAATCGTTTCTCCGGTCTTATTCTTGACTGAATGGCAACCATCAGCTTGTTCTTCTTTGTCTCATCATTTCTTTTACAAAGTTGGGTTAGTTTTTCTTAGATTTCTTTAGCAGTTGAACATTTTTTAATTTTACTAAACATATTTTTATCTAATGTCTTATAAATGATATTTTTTGCAATGTTGTCTTGATTTGCTTTATTTTTTTCCTCGGTAGTCGATTTCATCTTGGGTTTCTCTACCATTATAATAGCACCATCTATTGCAACAACGAGTGTATTTTATTTCATAATCTTCATTGGTTCATACTCGATAACATATCTCATGTCATCGTCTTGAGCTGATAGATGTGCCTACATTGGACTCCCGATTGTCATATTCTTATTTTTTGAAAACATAGGGATTTTGTTAAAAGATGTCATTTGATATATCAGATATTCAGATATTGGAATAAACAACTATGATAACACTTGTTAGGATCGAATATGACAGTTTAGAAGGTGTGAATGACTGTTATGCAAAGTATGTCAAATAATGCTAAGCTTAAATTATGTTAATAGCTCAAGTCAATATTCCAATGAGACTGAGTAATTTGACATACTAGAAACAAGTTCTAACTGTAGAAACTGCTCGGATTACTTAAGGAATATGATATAAAAGTAACAACTCAATTTTCCTCTGCTCACTTATCAGCACATATGATAGTCTTAGCAGCACAAGTAAATATTATTAAATAAAGAGGCAAGAATTTGTTTATAAAGCTCGAATTCTAAGCTTCTACGTCTCTCACATTCTTCTATTTCCAGAAGGATTCCACTCGAAGATTTGATAAATACAAAAGCTTGCACAAACCCACTTCAGCTCTATTCAACAACCCTAATGAGCTGAAACTCTTAGCACTCTTCTCTTCAAATTGATTTTTTCAGTAACATGCTTCTCGCAGTTACAATTGATTATCACAATACAACAACTACATTTGAGTGGTGGTGTATGTGCGCGTGTGTGAGAACTGAACTAAGAATACGCCAGGAAGGTGTTCTCACACACTGAGGGAAGTGAGCTTCTAAACTAAGCTGATAATACTTGAGTATTCTCTCGGGGCTGATTGCTTCTTGAAAGCTGTTAAGCAAATAAGCGTGCCCTTTCTTTTTCCACACTCTTTTGTTATATTTTTTTTATATGTTTCTGATGGTCTTGTTCTCTATTTATAGCAGCAAAATGACCGTACACCAAGACTCATCACATGTGATCGTTGCAGCTTTGAATGCGTTCCTTGAACTTTGTCTCTCGAATTTTCAGACAGCTCTTCTGGAACATTTTGTTTTTAAGCTTTGCTGCAACATCCATTATTGTACCTTTTATTGTACAGATACTTTTGTATCTTTGTGCGTAGCTGGAATCCATTTAGATAAGCTTGTCTTGATCTGAAACTGATTGATTCCTAACTGATGCTTCTAACTAATCATCTGAACTAATCTTCAGTTGGGCTGGTGAATTCAGTTTAATCGTCAGTTGAACTGATTTCACTCTTTCAGTTGAACTGGTCAGCTGGGCTCTTCATCAGTTGAGCACTTCATCAGCTGGCCGGGCTTCTGAAGTTCTACTGCTGAACCTCCTATCAGCTGGACAATCAGTTGAACTTGTTATTTGATATATCAGTTGAGCTGATTCAGTTTGGGCGATCAGTTGTGTTTCAGTTCGCATCTGTTAGCTTCAATTTTGGCTCGATAACTGATCAGTTTGAAGCCTGATCAGTTCCAGCTTCCTGCACACTTAGGTAAATCTTTAGAAACAAAATAACAAGTTTTGTTAACATCAAAATGAAGATTGCGAACATGAAATGTTCCAACACTTATGATTTTCCTTTATTGGGTGTGGGGCCATAATAAGCTCTATTGTTTGGCCACCACTAGATCCTATGTGAAACGTCAAGTGTGTATTGAAAAGAATGTGCTAGATATAGATACTTGGAGATGTCCACTTTTCCTCTTCTTTCCTTCACTATTACTTTCTTTATTCTCTTTTTCTTGTTTCTAAAACATATGATCCGACATATTCCTCCATGTGTATGTATTTTTCTGCTCTTTTAAGTAATTCTTTTAGAGTTCTCGGGATTTTTCTATCTATTGAATCCTTAAATCTTCTATGGCGAATTTTTTGCTGCATTATTTTGGCTAGCAAGTCATGGCTGACATGCGGGACCTCGTGAACTCCTTGGATGAACCGCTGCACATACTCTCAGTATACCTTCTCCCCTTTTCTAGTTTACGTTTAAAAATATGTGTTTTTTGGGAAGTTTCTATTGATAGAAAATTGATGAAGGAAACGCTAAGTGAATTGCTCTAAGCCTCTTGTAGTTTTGGAAGGTATTTTGTTGAACCAAGAGAGGGCAAGACCTGAAAAATGTGCTGAAGATCTTACAGTAAGCGGCATTACTGACATAATACAATTCGGAATTCACATAAAAAAGGTCGAGGTGATTCAAACATGTCGAGGTGATCTTGTGGATCACCATAACATTGTACTCAGAAAAGTTCGCTATCTTTAGTTCTATGGGTAGTACTTTGGCCAATATGATAGGGGTGAAAGGACTACATTGAGCTGGTAAAGTTTCTAGAGAGCTCTTGTAGAGACCAAAATCAGTACACGCAAAACTCATGCATTTATTTAAATTGTTAAATTAATTATTTAATTTTAAAATGATTTTAGCAATTCATGATTTATTAAATTTCATTATTTTAAATTATTATATGTTTATTTGATGCACGTTAAAATATTTTGCACGTTAAAATGTTTTCTTGAGTTGTATGTTTAGGCGAATATTCGATGCAGGATCGAGAAAAGAGACCGGTGACAATTTAGGCAATTTATGAAGATGTGTTATTTTATTGCAAGTCAAGAAATGAGTATTTTGAATGATTTATGAAATTTTAAGAATTTTTAAATCCTAATTTAATTTATTATGCGATTTTAAGATTTTAAACGTTTAAAGTTTATCAATTGTGCATTTTATTTTAAATTAGGGTATTTTGGTAAATAAGTATTGGGTTAGTATTTTTAATTAGCAAGTTAATTGGTTATTACCTATTTAATTAACCTAATTAACCCCTAATTAAAACACACACACAACACACACACACATATACGTTCACCTGGTCAACACACACATACACGTACACGTTCACCCGGTCAACACACACACACACACACACACATACATATGCACGTTCATTTTCCTTGAGGGAGAGTAGGGTTCTTGAGTCTTTCAGCAGCCCTCACCATTCCTTGCTTTTTCTGGAGATTCACGCTCATTTTCGGGCAAGAAATCGAACAGCAAACGTCACCGGTCATCCCCCGTGATCCACTGTGTCGGTATTCGTCATCTTAGAGCATTTTTAACGCAAAGACATGTATATTCTTTCGTTTTTACATCGATCTTGTCATAGTATATCTTTTGATGTTTATTGTGTGTAAAAATCTATGTTTGTTATGCAAAATTTTGAGCAAAGATGTTTGGAACGATTCTTGAAAGTTTTTAAATCTCAAAACCAGATGATGTTGTCATTTCGTGTCTTGTACTTTTTTTGTCGATTTTCTGGAAAATTTTTCAACATATAAAACGTATTACTTTTTGATATCTTCGATTTGACAGTAAATTCGTGATTTTTAGACAAAAAATGAGTACTTTATGATCATTTTCGTGTGACTGCTCAAACTGTGATGTTTAAACGATTTTTAGATCTCAAAAACCAAATATGTTGTCAATTCGAATTCATGGGAATTTTCAGTCGGTTTTCTGGAAAAACTTTCAACACATAAAACGTAGTAATTTTTGATATCTTCGATTTGAGAGTAAATTCGTAATTTTTGGACAAGAGACGATTGTGTTATGATCATTTTCGTGTGACTGCTCAACTGTGTTGGTTTTCAAAAATTTTCGCGCAGGGCGGCGCTGGGGCGCAAGATCTTACCGCTCGAGTGCCAGACCTTCTACATGGGGCGCGCTCGAGCAGTAAGATTTTACCGCCCGAGCGCCAAGCATTTTAAAAAAAAATTAAACTTTTGTCTTGCGGCAGGCATGCATAATGTATTAGTATGTTCGACTTGTAGAGAAAATATTTTATATTTTTGAGGTATGCTAAATGTCTTGTGACCAAATATGAACGGGTTTGGAAGCTGGTTAACGTGGCCGGGGAACTCTCCACCCTGGTAAAGCATGACCGAGTTTAGATCAGGATTGAAAAGCGGTAAAGCATGACCAGAGACTAATCCACCCGGTAAAGCATGACCTGAGATCTCATGTATGTGGTAGTGGACATCCCTGCCAGCCCAGTACCGTGGTTTAGTCTGATCAGGTGCATTTATGTATGAGTCACTTGCTTTGAAACATATCTCTACGCAAAATGATGATGATTATGTATGTTCACATATGAATGATGCAACTACGTTTATGAAAATGTTTATTAAAAGTTTTACGATATGATGGCACGTCTATGTTTATGAAAGTACGTTCAAGTATAATTATGTATGCTCTACTTAAAAATGCATGTGGTTTTATTACCTATTATTTGTTATTATCAGTTTATACATGTTGAATCTTTAGACTCACTAGACTTGATCGATGGAGGTGAGGACGAATTTGAGGAGTCGAGAGTTGGGGACCATGTGAGTTGGCTCGGACAGCGCGGAGGCTAAACCCGAGGACTGCCTTTGGTTTCAAGAGTTTTCAAGCATGTTAATTTAGTTACTCTAATTTTATGAAACTATTTCACGATGTTTAAACGAGTACCTTTTTGACAAAATTTGTTTGTAATCGTTTTATTTCAAATACTTTAGACGAACAGTTTATTTTTATCGCAATTTGAAATATTATTATTTATTTAAGAAAATTTTTATTTTTTCGCAAATTTTAAGTAGTTCAAAATACGGTACGTTACAGCTCTCCTCCACTCTTGTAGTACGATGCTTCTGGCGGAGAGGTGTTGCATGGTTATTGGCCTCGTCCTCTTGAAGTATTGTCCCTTTCCCAATATTGGTGTGTGGCACGTCATAAATCTCTTTCACCTTTCTTTCTTGCAGAATCCTATCTATGTGATTAGAAGATAATCCGCTACTGGTTACGCGCTTATTATCATTGCCATGTTGTTGGGTTGCTAGATATTGAATCACTGCTTTGACTACGGCACATGAGTTTATCTTCTCCATTAGTACTTTAGAGCGTTGGGATAGAGAACTCATGTTGGTGATAGGGAGCGGGAGACGAACATCCTTGGTCATAGTTGGTGTAATGAACTGCATATGATTGCGTTTGCATTCTCAGTGACTAGGTGAGAGTTTTCCAAATACCACGCTAAGATGATGTAGCCAAAAAATGTAATTGCTCGGATTACGTAGATCGAAGCAGGAAGATATGATGGATCATAAAATGGTCCAAGTAGTCGTAACAACTGGCTCAAAGACGGGTCAACGTAGTCGGTGATCGCTTAGCTCAGACGAGTCAACGTAGTAGTAAAAGACTGACTCGTAAACAGATCAACGTAGTCGTAAACAGAAAGCTCATAAACAAATCCACTTGGCCATACAGCCGGTAAACAAAAAATATCGTGGGTTGTAACATATGTTATGAACAAATGTTTTGAAGTGTCAGGGATTACCCTTGGTAGACTGTCTGATGCGGGCTCAAGTCACTAAACAATTCAAAATTCTCTTTGAATATTGGAGAGCTCAAATAAACAAATACGAGAGTGTACCTTGTATAATAAGAGTGATCCTCTATTTATAATTTTTTTAGGAATGTCTAGTGAACTTGAACTTTAGTAAACATGTGACCCAAGTAATGAAAATAAGTTAATAACCCATTAAGTATAAATTGATTTAAAAAAATATCTTTATACTTAGAAATTATGTACGAACAATAATTCGATACACAAAATTTTTACTGTAAACTTTCATTGTTCAAAATGCAACTTTGGAATCTTACCTTCAATTGATTTACCGTTGATCTCAATAATCCTAGTTAATATTGTTCTAATTTCGGATTGATTAAAGACTGTTCTAAAATCATAGCGTTGAATTCATCGAATCGGCGTCCATGTCTCATCTAGGGCTAGGGAACTAAGATAGGTTTATCCTTAATTCTCCCTCTTATTTTACTTTGAAAATAAAATTGGTCAAATTTGGTGCAAAAATACTGAGCCGTTTGGAAATGAAAATTCCTCAAAGTTTCAAAAAAATAGAAAATTTTACAGAAATGGTGATATCACTATCTAAACGAAGGATTTTGGGGATCGTCGGCGGTGCTAGAATGAAAGTTTGTTCTAGGTTAGGTTTTCTCATCGAGAGCTTTCCAACCGTATCTTTTAATAGTAAAAATTCTTCCTCGATCAAAAGTTATGGTCGTTTGAAGTTTGCGCGAAAAACACCCCAACTTCCATACAATCTGCAAGGCCTACTGCATGCGCCTGCTGGAATTCACTATCTACTGCAATTCTGATGCTATTGCAATCAAGTCTGCTGCTTTCCAGCACTGTTAAAATCAGTCTGCTGCATTCCGATCTACTGATTTCTATCTGCTGTTCTGGTTCCAGACTACTGGTTTTGATGCTACTGTTTTTCGTTCATCTGCTGGTTCTGGTCTACTGATTTTGGTCTATGATTTTTTTCTACTCATTTCAGTTGTCTATTACAGTAGTTTATTTTCAGAAGTCTATTACAGTAGTTTATTTTCAGTAGTCTATTACAGTAGTTTATTTTCAGTAGTCTATTACAGTAGTTTATCAGAACTTAATTTCAGAAGTCTATCAAAACTCATTATTTCTAGTTCCTCCTCCCCAGATTATGAAACCTGGTTTGCTATGATACTACTTCAATGTCACGCCCCAGGGACTGGGTTGGTCGACACCGCATTGCTCTCAAATGTACATTCGAAAACAACAAGCCTCAGAAGTACAAAATTCAGAAACCGATCTTTTATTCATAATACTGAATATCCATTGTCTGATACATAGTCAAATGACTAATAATTTACAGCGGAAATGTAAAACCAAATATAATAACATCTTAACAGATGCAGCGGAAAAACATAAACTAGAACTGAGAAATGACAGTCTTCTTCACCAACCCCAGAACTGGATCTGCTCTTCTTCTTCTAATATCTCTTTCTCATTCTTATCTGAGATGGGTTTGGTGGATGAGTGATATGGTTGTCACTCAGTAAGTGGGGGCGGGAATAACTCCTAGTTTTCAAAGTCATTTTCAACAGAAACAGTAATACAAATAATATACAGAAACTCTTATTTTCATAACCGAAATCTGTATTCAAGAATCATTATTCAGAACACAAATCAGAAATTTAACAAGTAAGCAAGCACCGAGCACGTTTGTGAATTTCATAGCTAAACTGATATTAGTCCCCTATATGTTTTCTCCTCTAAGGGGTGAGACCAGTAATCAGTAATCAGAATTCAGTAATGTTTAGAATATTTATTTCTACCATAAGTTCACTAGGTTTCAGTGCTTCAAAAATCAGAGATCAGAAATACATAGAATGGGAATTATCAAACTGATTTCAAGATATTTATATATAAGCCCACTTACAGTAATTTGCTATAAAGTTTCGGTTGAAGTCTGGAATATGCTTTTTCTCGCTACTGGATTATTTATGCTCGAAATTACACTCTCTTAGCTCGAATTTCAAGTGATAACTCAAGGTTTGTGTAATACCAATTCAGAGATTTGATGATGTTATTTATAGGCAAAATTCTGACTGTTGCCCTCCTAATTAATGGCCATAATCTGCCATTAACAGCCTTTATTCCGTGCTTAAATGCTTCAGTTACAAGTCATAAGCAGAATCAGTAGCTATCTGCTAGAATCTCGCTACTGAACTCTTCTGCTGCTGGATTTTGTGTGGGGACCCGGACGCTAATTCATCTTCTTAATCATCATTAGGATCAAATATAACAATTAAGTAAACTGGGTCATAATTTTTTTTTTTAATGTTGAACACTATATAAACAAGTGTATAATTATCTATAACAAAGTAGGCCCATTCATATTCAAATCACAAGATCAAGTTATTATCTACAAAATGATCCAAAAGTATAAGTCTTGTACAAAAGAAAATCATAACAAACTAATTTTCATTCACTATATATAAAGTGATGAAAAAAACTCTACTTCTGGGTCCGAATCTCCACTCTAATCTCAATCTATCATCCTCTTCTCAACCCTGATCCTGTCCCACCTGTTGTCATGCACAATACAAACACAACAACAGCCGGATAACTCTGGTGAGAAATATATTCCCAGTATAAACAACGTATACATGCAATCATATAAACAAATATAAAAGCATTGAACAGTTATTAATAACATGTATCATAATCTGAAAGACATGAATCGATATAAAACTGTAAATCAAACTCTTGACTCCTAATCTCTCACTCGACTCTTATCTAGTCTAGGGATCCCGATCGAATAAGAACGCAACAGTCTTCCACCTACTCTCCCAGCTAGATGGTCGTACGTTCTTATTCCCAGACTTTGGCATTCTATAACGAATCTCTACAATAGGAGTCGATCTACTCCTAAGCACATCGATATCACCAAATGTCCAGTGACTTGGCACCTCTGCCAATGACATGACACATCTGCCATAGACTCAATACATGCTTTGCTATAAATCAATAGACTAAGCATATCAATCTCATGAATTGCAAACATCAATGCAATATAACAAAGTATGTGGTTTTTGGAAACTCAAGTCGAATCTAACTCGAGTCGTATCTTCCAGGTTTAACATTGATTTATACCTTTCTTTTCGTAGATCTGACGAAGTCGAGGTCTTGAATTCGAAGCTGTCAATACCCAATCTGGCAATGACATTATTGAGGAGTACAATATCAATATACAACCCAACCAATACTGAATATAATTAGAAGTCAATCTAATTCTGTTTCGACGGAATAAGAGCATCATCTCGATATACCCAGCAATACAATATCAACAGATACCAATCACAACAAATCATAATCGATCAATAAACACAATTTGATACCAAATCTCTATATTCTCAATCAAATTCTATTTGAAAATGATAACAATTTCATACGGTATCCGTTCTTCGATCTGATTTCAATTATACAATTAAAACAATCTCAGAAACAGATAATATCAGTCATATCATGATTTCTTCAATATCATATTTTCAAATCATAATGAAACATAAGAAAACTTACGTCCTTTTGAAGCTCTTGTCGCTAAAAACATAGTACTGAACTCGGATTAAAAATCGGACGGGCGGATCTTGCAAAATCAGAATTCTAACCTTCAAAGAAACTTTCAGCTTTTCCCTGGGATTTTTCTCGTTTTCTTATTGATTCTGAGGGAAATGAAGACTTAATATATATACAATGCATGATAAAGAAACGTTGCTCACTCTTCAAGCTGAATGTCTCGCGCATATGCGCGACCTTCATCGGCGCATATGCGCGAGACCTACTGTCTCGGCGCTTCTTCCTTGCCCGTGCTCGCACATATGCGCGCCTTGTCCCCGCGCATATGCGCGAGTTCTACATGCTCGCGCATATGCGCGCCTAGTCTCGCGCATATGCGCGAGGTCTTCTGCCTCGGCAATGGCCCTTCGCGCATATGAGCGCCTCTCTGCCGCGCATGTGCGTGAAGTCTGCTGTATTCCAAAAATGTGATACTCAAGCTTTATCAATTCTGGTCTCGGAGTAGTTCTTCTATAATCACATCAATTCATAGTCAATAATCTCAGATTAACAGAATAAAAATATCGGGCATTACATTTTGTCTGCCGGAAAAATACCATCTTCTGAAATATTAGCTTCTGTTGGAAATTTTGCATTGCTACTGAAATTTTGCTAGCTGCTGCAAAATGCTAGCTAGTGCTGGAAATTCGGGTTCTCACAACGAGTTTGAGGAGGCGAGAGGTGTGGACCAGTGAGTCGGCTCGGACTGCACGATGAATTATATTTGTTCGATACACTGTTGTCAATATTCTAAATTTTGAGAAAAGAATATAGTGGAAAAAAACAAAATAGATTGTTATTAAAATTTATTTTGAAATTCAAATAACTTAAATGCAATAATATTCAAAATTGTCTTTGATTGACACTACATACCTAATCCACAGAGACAAAAAGCAGAATAGACTTAGTGAAATCCCCTATTTCATATAGGAATGATTTAGCAGGATCGAATTGATTAGAGAAACATGAGTTTAATTAAGCAACGGAGCCATTATAGTATTTTTTATAGCATTTTTGAACTTCTACGAAAGGAAAAGATTTCTTGTAAAAACACTAGCCCTGCTCAGTCCATAATGAGAACATTTTCATCACGTATTATTCTCCTTATGCACATTAAGGGAGGAGCCGTATGAGATGAAAATCTCACGTACGGTTCTGGAACGGAGATTCTTAGAGGCTAAACCCGATGACCGCCTTTGTTTTCAAGAATTTTCAAGCATGTTAATTTAGTTACTCTATTTATGAAACTATTTCACGATGTTTAAATGAGTACCTTTTTGGCAAATTTTGTTTGTAATCGTTTTATTTCAAATACTTTAGACGAACAATTTATTTTTATCGCAATTTGAAATATTATTATTTATTTAAGAGAATTTTATTTTTTCGCAAATTTTAGATAGTTCAAAATACGGTACGTTACAGCTCTCCTCCACTCTCGTAGTATGATGCTCCTGCGGAGAGGTGTTGCATGGTTATTGGCCTCGTCCTCTTGAAGTATTGTCCCTTTCCCAATATTGGTGTGTGGCACGTCATTAATCTCTTTCACCTTTCTTTCTTGCAGAATCCTATCTATGTGATTAGAAGATAATCTGCTACCGGTTGCGCGCCTATTATCATTGCCATGTTGTTGGGTTGCTAGTTATTGAATCACTGCTTCGACTACGGCACATGAGTGTATCTTCTCCATCAGTACTTTTATAGCGTTGGGATAGAGAACTCATGTTGGTGATAGGGAGTGGGAGACGAACGTCCTTGGTCATAGTTGGTGTGATGAACTGCATATGATTGCGTTTGCATTCTCAGTGACTAGGTGAGAGTTTTCCAAATACCACGCTAAGATGATGTAGCCAAAAAATGTAATTGCTCGGATTACGTAGATCGAAGCATGAAGATATGATGGATCATAAAATGGTCCAGGTAGTCGTAACAACTGGCTCATAGACAGGTCAACGTAGTCGGTGATGGCTAGCTCAGACGAGTCAACGTAGTCGTAGAGGACTGACTCGTAAACAGATCAACGTAGTCGTAAACGACAAGCTCATAAACAGATCCACTTGGCCATAGACCGGTAAACAAAAAATATCGTGGGTTGTAACATATGTTATGAACAAATGTTTTGAAGCGTCGGGGATTACCCAGGGTAGACAGTCTGATTCTCAAGTCACTAAACAATTCAAAATTCTCTTTGAATATTGGAGAGCTCAAATAAACAAATACGAGAGTGTACCTTGTATAATAAGAGTGATCCTCTATTTATAATTTTTTTAGGAATGTCTAGTGAACTTGAACTTTAGTAAACATGTGTCCCAAGTAATGAAAATGAGTTAATAACCCATTAAGTATAAATTGATTTAAATAAATATCTTTATACTAAGAAATTATTTACGAACAATAATTCGATACACAAAATTTTTACTGTAAACTTTCATTGTTCAAAATGCAACTTCGGAATCTTACCTTCAATTGGTTTGCCGTTGATCTCAATAATCCTAGTTAATATTCTTCTAATTTCGGATTGATTAAAGACTGTTCTAAAATCTTAGCGTTGAATTCATCGAATCGGCGTCCATGTCTCATCTAGGGCTAGGGAACTAAGATAGATTTATCCTTAATTCTCCCTCTTGTTTTACTTTGCAAATAAAATTGGTCAATAAGGCATAATAAATTACCTTTAACTCTTCTCTTTTTTTTTGGGTATTAATTTAATTAATAATTTCCCCGAATTGGACAAAATGTAGTCCATACTTCATTTGGGGAAACATATTTTGACATGTCAACTGAACTTTTAATCAATTGTTTTCCTTATCATTAATAGATAACGATAAAATAACTACTTAACTACAATAAAGATAAGTCCCCGATTTGGCCTTAAAAAATATGTCAAAACCCTCTAAAATGGCCAATAAAATAACCTGTTTCTTTTAACAATAGTGCATAATTAGGCCACCATTTTCTCTCTTTTTTTGGCCAAATGAGAAATTATAAAGAGATTTATACCAAAATTATATATTTCTAAAATATAGTCAAATATTTTTCCAAGAAAATAAAATTAGGGATAAAAGTTGCGTGCATTTATGAATAAAATCCAAAGCAAATCAATTACGTACCAAGTTAATTGACCATTATCTCTGTCTCATTCATTTCTTAATCACATTTAGATTTTCGTATTTATAATTATATCACGTATTTAATGCGTACATCAGTATTATTAAAGTTAAACATTCTTAATGCTATGTTGATGGAGCTTTTTTAACTTGTCTCATTTATCTCTCTAGATCACATTTCACTCTCTAATTTTTAAACATATGTTGAAATAATACAAACTATTTAATAATTAATATAGTTACACATATTTCTAAATTTAAGTTATTTTTCATTCAAATTAAAATAATTATAGAAAGACATTTAACCCATAAATATTGATCATGCACCGAAAATCCACACACAAATTTAAGAAAAACCTTCGAAACCACTGACCAGCAAAAGACAGTTTCCAAGAAATCACATGATCCAACACATTTAGCCCACAGAAAACACACAAATTTAACCCAAACAACTCGAATCCTAATATTTAAGACACAAACAAGCAACAAGCACCATTAAACATGAAATTTGCCGATGATCCGAAGCTTCAAACCCCTTTCAAGAAGCGAAAACAACACTTGAAAACATATATGGAGGCGCTAATTATCCACCAGAAGATGCGATGCTTTACGGCGCCGCGGACAGGAACTGGACTAACATATCGGCGGGATTCGGTCAAAGTACGGGCCATCGGCACTGGTATTAAATTCTTGATCAGTGCAAAGAAAAGCTCTGTTTTATAGAGTGAAGTTCACTCAATGGAAGCTTTTGGTAGGCAAACAGTACACAGACAAATAAAAAATTTAGTTACCTTGAAATTTTCTTCGAGAACCAAATAAATAAATATCTAAGCCGCGTTTAGAGAAACGCGTGAATGCGATGGGATAGCATATTTTGGAGATGAAAGATATGGGGTGCGTTATATGAAATGTATGTGTATGGAACCAAAATGTAATAAAAAAATTTCTATTACATTTGTTTTTTTTAATGCAATTAACGTTTGTTTGTTTAAATTTATATAAATAAAAATTCCTTACTATTGATTATATTTGACCTTAAATATCACTGATTTATCATATCTTGTCTCGTATGAAATTACGTATATAATTTACAAACATTTAATTGATTAAAAACTCAAAACATTTAAAATAAATTCTTGAAAACGTGATATAAATATTATAGCCCAGAAAGCTAGCTATTATATTCACTCTCGAAAAACAATAATAATAATCGGTGTTCCAAACTATATATACTGCAAAAAATTTAACTTAAATAATATTATATATGTGATACTCATAAAACAATTTCAAAAAATCCCCAAAATTGAAAATTTTACAAAACTTTAATGTTGATTTAAAATTAACTTATCATCATTATTATAGGTGTAGATCAAAATATTATGATATTAAATGCAACCATTTAAATTTAAGTAGTATGTTATAGTAGACACGTACGTATGATATTATTATTTTATTTTTGTGTGCGCACATATATAGGTCCTAACTCTCACCAATTTTTAACATACAGGAGAGAGACCCGATGAGATATCTTTAGATATCATTAAGTTTTTTGAATTGTATATATAGTCTTAGACAATATTTTTTTTTTGGTTAGTTTTTGGAGTAGAGTTAGATTCAAGTTCATACTTTTAACAAAGTATGGGAGTCAAGAATCTCGTTATGTGTTGCTGTCCTTATGGACCGCTCACTAATATCTTGTAAATTTCATGCTCTAGTTGTCGCAAATCGACTGGATTAAATTCGTGAAATTCTATGTATGGAGTTCGAAAAATATCCCCATTTGAGCTAACTTTTAGATGGATTTAGATCCAATCTATAATCTCAACATTTATCTAGAGCCCAAATTCAGTACACATAAAACTCATGCATTTATTTAATTGTTAAATTATTTAATCAAATTTAAAATGATTTTTGAGATGCATGATTTATGAAATTACATTATTTTAAATTATTTATGTTTTTGTGATGCACGTTAAAATGTTTCTCGAATTTCATGTTTCAAGCGATTATTCGATGCGTGATCGAGGAAAAGAGACCGGCGACGATTTTTGGCGATTTTAAAATGAAGCAATTTATTTTAAGTTAAGAATAGGGCATTTCAAATTATTTATTTAGTTTTAGCATTTTAAATCCAAACTTATTTATTAGGTGACTTTTAGAATTTTAAACTTTTAAAGATTTAGTACTTGTGCATTTTATTTTAATTAAGAGATTTTTTTTTAGTAAAGTTAGTGTTTGATTAACTTTTAATTAGGGGTTAATTTTTAATTAAGAAATTTGTATCCCTTAATTATTACCTAAACTCACGCACACGCACACACTTTTCACACACCAAAATCGATTGGCAATACACACACACAATCACATTTCAGAATTTAATTTTTTGAGAGCAAGAAAGCCTAGGGTTCTAAATAAACTCAGCAGCTGCCCCTCCCTTCAAAGATTTCAGCTATTCTCGCCACTTTTCTTCAAGAAAATCGAGCCACAAATCGTTCCGGATCAAGCTCGCATCTTTCTCCGCTTCCGTATCGTCGGTTCGGTGAATTTAAATATCAAAAGACATGTATATTCTGTTATTCCTACGCGATCTCGTCATATTATGTGTTGTGATATTTATTATGCATAAAATCCATGTATGTTGTGAAAAGTTTGAGCAAAACCTTGTTGTATCGGTTTTGAAACGCTTTTGGATCTAAAAACTCGAAATTTGCAGTCGTTTTAATTACTGCGACTTTTTCGATCGATTTTCTGGAAAGCTTTCAACATATGAATCGTAGAACTTTTTTATACCTTCGATTTGACAGTAAATTCGAAACATTTGGATAAGAAATGAGTGAGTTATGATCGTTTTCGTGGGACTGCTCAAACTGTGTTTTTCTGAAAAATGCGTTCTCGATGTGTTCTTGAAGTTTTATTATTGCAGGCTTTGTTGGATATCGATGGGTGTTCGCTGCTATGTTTAAGTATGTTGAGTATGATGTTGGGATGATTTTTGGTGTGTCGGTTCGCATCGATAGGCACTTGTATGAATTAAAAGTCGCAGGATGTGTTTTGGGTGTCGAATGTCGTGTTCACGGATTTGGGTTGCATTGTTTGTGATGTGTAAGTGTTTTTGGGTGTTTGTTTGAGTTGAATCAGTGCCTTATCATCCTAGGAATGGGTCTTGAGATAGGATTAAGTCACAAGTGTAGAGAATTCCATTTGTTCACGATTCCATCACCTACACGAAGCCGAACCCGGACCCGTACACGGGGTCCATGCCCTTTTTCCTTCAAAATACGAAATTCCAGTGCCTACTCGGACCCCTACACGGGGTCGTGTACCCCTTTTAAAAAAAATTATATTATTTTTAATACGAATATAAAATGTAGGATTTGTTTTGTGGTTATGAATATAAAATATGGGATTTGGTTTGGGGTTTTATGTCATGGTTTAGTATGATGATTAAACGAGGTCAAGTCACGAGTGATCTAGAATGTCATAAGCTATTTATTTACTTCGGTGGTGAGCACGAGTACCTACGTCTAAGCTATGAAAGATAAGGGTCTGAACTCATGTTAGTATGTGCAGCAGTGACCCCAAGCGAGATCGAACGAATCCCTCAACACCATATAAGTATGTTCGACGTGCAAAAATAAAATATTTTTTTACTTTTCGAGGTATGCTAAATGTTTTGTGACCAAATTATGAATGAGTTTGGTAGTCGGTGAACGTGGCCGAGGACCTCTCCACCTCGGTAAAGCATGACCGGGTTTGGATCATGATTGGAAAGTGATAAAGCATGACCAGGGACCGATCCACCCGTTAAAGCATGAACGGGAATCTCATATATGTGGTAGTGGACTTTCCCTGACAGCCCAGTACTGTGATTTAGTCTGATCAGGTGCATTTATGTATGGGTCACTTGCTTTGAAACATATCTCTACGAAAAATGATGATGTTTATGTATGTTCAAGTATGTATGAACCAAGTATGTTTATAAAAGTTTTATGATGATGACACATCTATGTTTATGCTATTACATTCAAGTTTCAACTATGTTTATGTTATTACGTTCAATTTTCAAGTATGTACGCTCTACTTTAAAGATGCATGTGGTTTTGTTAGGCATTACTTGTTATGTCCAGTTTATACATGTTGAGTCGTTAGACTCACTAGACTTGATCGATGCAGGTGAAGATGAATTTGAGGAGACGAGAGGTGAGGACTAGTGAGCTGGCTTGGACTGAGCGGGAGGCTAAACCCGAGGATCGCCCATAGTATGCAATGCTTCAACTACTCTGATTTCACGTTTTGGTTTACGATCTTTAAACAAGTATTTTTCTTTAGCAAACTTTATATGTGATCTATCTTATTGCAAATACTTTTGGTTGGACAGTTTATTTATGATCACAATTTGAAAATTTATTTGTATTTAAGAAATTTTTTTTTATTTTCCGCAAATTTTAAAATAGTTTAAAAGTACGGTACGTTACAATTTAGATGTCTCACAATTTGATTAAAAACGTTGTCTTTTAACCTATGTGTATGAACAAATTTTTTGTAGTGTGCATGCATAAACTTGGACAATTTTCATCCTTTTAGCTAGCTTTTGAGGTGAACTTAGCCTCTAGTCCATAATCTTAACATGGTATCAGAGCTCATGTCCATCGTTATATCATGGACTGCTTTTGTGGACCATACTCTAACGTCTTATAAACTTCATATTCTAGTTTTTCATTCCTGAGAGTAAATTGGCTAAATTAAGTTTTTGTGAGTTATATGTATAAACTTGAACAATCATCCATCTTGAGCTAAATTTTGTGATAGAGTTATGTCCATGTCTACAATCATAACATACATGAAACCATCACAATATTTATTTACTTGTTTGGTTTGAGATTTCAATTTGAATATTATGTTGTTTATCAAATTTGTAAATTTTTAGTATTTTGTTTTTTTTTTCAATGCAATATCTAATTTTTAAAATGACGGAAAAGTGAATAAATAGAGATTAAAATTAATGAATTAAAAAATATTCTCTAACTTTTTAGGATCTTTTTTAAAAAACTGATCGAAAAAATAGTAAGATGAAAAATTTAAGGAATCCCAATTAAATATCGATGCATGTGATCGTCAACACGGCAATTTATTTCATTATTAGTTGGTAATTTAATTAATATCTTGAAGTTGATGTTGCAAGTGCCGATGGTTTATTGAGGCTGGCTTCTCAACACGGGTATTCATCGATCGATTCTATTTGGTTTTCGATTTTTTATTTTGACTTTTCGGTTTTCGATTTTACAAATATATAATCCGAGAATAGAACCTTTTTTCTTCTATTAGTTCAGTTTTCTACCAAAATGGTTCAGTACAATTATTTAAATTAAGAAGATAAATATATTGTAAAATATAATATGTTATTTTTTATATGATTTCTTAGTAAAACATTTAATACAAATTCTAAATGAATTACATAAACAACAACCAACTAAATATTATTCAAAATAATTCATCGTTCACTAATATCATCTCCCAAAATATATAATAAAAATAAAATTATTAATTTAATGAAATTTCGATTTTCTCAGTCGGTTCGGTTTTGACATATATAATCCGAAATTGAACCAAATAAATTTCGATTTTAACATTTATATCCGAATTATAAAATTCGATTTTCAGTTCGATTCAGTGTTCGGTTTTTCGGTTTGGTCCGAAGTTTGAATCCCTACTTCCCAAAGTATGAAATTGTAATTACAAAATTGGTTATATTATACCATAATGATTAAAAAAAATTACATGATAATATAATTATTTAGGGATGTAAGTGAGTCAAACTATTCGTTAGTAGCTCGTGAGAAACTCGGTTAAAATTCGATTCGAGCTCAGTTTGACTGAGTTCGAGTAGATCTAGTAATTTTTTTAGTCGAGTTTCAATTATTTATATTTGAGTACTTTTTGAGCTAATCGAGTAATAAAAATATATGCATATTTTTTTATTTAGAAATATGAAAACTAAGAAATAATCCGAGCTTGAGTCCGAGCTTGAGTTCATGATCTATGTTCTATAATTCAGACATTCGAGCTTTTTGAGCTCGAGGAGCTCAAGTAATTCAATATGTATAGGATTCAAGCTCGGGTATTAAGATACAAGGCTTGACTCGTCTGGTTTGTACCTCTACTCTTCCTACAAAATTCCATTCCCGTTAATGAGATACTACCATAGATCCAATTGTCATAATTAGTTTAAATATGTGCTTTAATCTACAAAAAAATACATTGAATTGATCATAATAATTAGAACTACCGTATGATGTCGATGACTTGTAGATAATTTGGCACCACAGTCTCGAGTTTGCGACCCAATTTTAAGAAACAAAAAGATATCTACCCTCTGACTATTACCCTTGGGAGTTGGGATAGCAAGAACAATTAAGTATATTCGTCCTTTTGCATTCGACTTAGGTCGAGAATATTATGTGAATTAATTTTGATTCATTGTTTGTGTTTTTAGCATATTGTTAAGATAAAATTTGAACATAAATTTTGATGATAGTAAATCGAATTGATGACATATGTAGATCTAGTTGGATATATATTGAAAAATATATTGTACTTAAATATTCAAAAACATCTACACGATATCTACTATACTGATGTGTCCAGTCAAACTGATTTTTATGGAACGAGTGCATGAATCAAACTGAACTATTGAATCAGTTGAGATAGTCACACCGAGCTGGGTGTCAATCGATCTAAAGACATTCTCTGCATTTAACAATCATATATCTCTTAAGTCTTTTTGTAATTATTCAGATTCTCCGATACTTGTTAAAAAAATCGTTGGTTTCTATATCTAGCTAGTGCTTAAGATAATTTATTGTCTAGTATCGGAAAGACAACAAGAACACGTGGAATTATCTTCGTAAATGTCGGTGATATAGTAAAACTGTGTGTACCGTTAAAACTATTAACATTGGAATAATCATTTATAAAGAGACCAAGTCACCGGAACGTTCGGAGTACTGAACGTACTGAATTCCTCCAAAATCTTCTTCAAACTATTTTTATTTGAGTCTTTGGCACATTCTATAGAGATATATTAGATCATTTAAGGATCACTTTGTACATCATATTTACAAGACCTCTATATTTCTCTACTTGAGCTGATTTGGGTAGATACTTACTCTGAATTGTCAGAATCTTGTTTCGTGAAAGATTGTAGTTGTTGAAAGTTACTTGGAGTTTCAACTTGATAGGGTTGTGGAACTGAGCTGAAGTGGGTTTACGCAAGGAGCAGTATCAATCAAATCTTCTAATGAAATATTTCTGGAAATAGAAGAACGAAAGATGTAAAAAAACTTAATCTTCAAACTTCTATAAACACACTCTTGTTTTTATTTATCTATGTTGTTATTTTCATTTACTTTGATTTGTATATTAGTTCTCTAAGTGCAAAAAGCTTTTTTCGCACTTTTAAAATATTTTCAGTTCCTCGTAGCACATAGTTTGATTCAGAACCCAACTCGATCTACTATTCCAACTTGATTTGAATAGCTCTCGAAAAAGAGTTTAAAGTGTTTATTTACTCCCTCTAAACACATTTTTCTATGCTTACAAGTGATATTAGAGCGGGTGTTCTTGATCTCTGATGTTGTTCTTGATCTCTGATGATGATATAAACAAATATTGTGGCGCCCCAAACCACGCCACGCAATCATACAACATGTGACGTCATATGCATAAAAATTTTCTTTTCAACGACATAATAAAATAATGCATATACGATAAAATAGTGCAATTAGTCTCCGATAGACAGTTTTTATGGGGCGTAGGCCTCCCAAAAGGTAACTTATTTTACACTATCTACATCAGTGTACTAGAAACAATATAATAAATACACACATACACCTCAAATAAGACAATGAACTATAATGTCTCTATCTACTATCAACTACATGACTGTTTGACTAGACACACCTAGTCTTTCACTACTATCATATCTCACGGCATAGTCTTGTAACCTGTCCAACGGAAACAACCCCCAAAGTGTGATCATATACAACGATCATCATCGCAATACATAACAGTTATATTAACAACATAAAATATAACTGAAATCATAATAGAAATACTCCCTTTGTTGTTTCTGGACAAACAAACCACCAACGATATCAACGACATCACTCTCATACTACTGCAGCAACAAAATCGACGATACATCCACCCCAACTCCGACGACAGCAATATCGTCGAACGAACAACATCAACAATACGTCGCACCCCTACTCCGACGACAGCAATATCGTCGAACGAATAACATCAACGATATGTCGCACCCTTAATCCGGTGACAACAATATCGTTTACACGAACAATATCAACGATACGTTGCACCCCTGTAACGCCCCAGATTCGACGACTGTCCTCACTGTATCAAGATGGATCTTTCCAGCGTGCTTATGTCCTCACTCACACGCATCCTGGGAAATTTCCCAGGAGGTCACCCATCCTATAATTGCCGCAAGTCAAGCACGCTTAACTTTGGAGTTCTTATGTGATGAGCTACCGAAAAGAATATGCACCTTCGTGATATGAGTAGTACCAATCAAATCTTTTAAGCCTTCTTCAACCGTACAGTCAATTACATTGAACAGTCTCGGAATCCCTCCACCTAGAAGCCTGCCAGGAGCCGCTCATTGTCCGTGCAACCTCATGGCACCGGCGATCACCCCCCGCCCTCTTCGGCCCCGGGCCTCACATGCCCACCAGATTCCGCTTGGTTCGTCCCCGAACCACACCGTACAAAGAGAGGTCGGCTCTGATACCAACTGTAACGCCCCAGATTCGACGACTGTCGTCACTGTATCAAGACGGGTCTTTCCAGAGTGCTTATGTCCTCACTCACACGCACCCTCGAAAATTTTCCAGGAGGTCACCCATCCCATAATTGCCCCAAGTCAAGCACGCGTAACTTTGGAGTTCTTATGTGATGAGCTACCGAAAAGAAGATGCACCTTCGTGATATGAGTAGTACCAATCAAATCTTTTAAGCCCTCTTCAACCGTACAGTCAATTACATTGAATAGTCTCGGAATCCCTCCACCTAGAAGCCTGCCAGGAGCCGCTCATTGTCCGTGCAACCTCATGGCACCGGCGATCACCCCCCGCCCTCTTCGGCCCCGTGCCTCACATGCCCACCAGATTCCGCTTGGTTCGTCCCCGAACCACACCGTACAAAGAGAGGTCGGCTCTGATACCAACTGTAACGCCCCAGATTCGACGACTGTAGTTACTGTATCAAGACGGGTCTTTCCAGAGTGCTTATGTCCTCACTCACACGCACCCTCGAAAATTTCCCAGGAGGTCAGCAATCCCATAATTGCCCCAAGTCAAGCACGCTTAACTTTGGAGCTCTTATGTGATGAGCTACCGAAAAGAAGATGCACATTCGTGATATGAGTAGTACCAATCAAATCTTTTAAGCCCTCTTCAACCGTACAGTCCATTACATTGAACAGTCTCGGAATCCCTCTCATTCCAGTGGGGGATCGGTTCATTCATGTTCCCTCTACCTAGAAGCCTGCCAGGAGCCGCCCATTGCCCGTGCAACCTCATGGCACCGGCGATCACCCCCCGCCCTCTTCGGCCCCGGGCCTCACATGCCCACCAGATTCCGCTTGGTTCGTCCCCGAACCACACCGTACAAAGAGAGGTCGGCTCTGATACCAACTGTAACGCCCCAGATTCGACGACGGCCAACAACATCAACAATAATAAACAACAACAAATATATTATCAAATCACCCAATTCCGGTGATTTACCATCGTTCAACACAATAGTATTTATCAATAATAAACAATAACAACATATGCTCGTACGTCAACACGTACCTGAAAATCGAGTATATATAAAATCGAGCTATTTCTTTGATCCCGAGGCTTGTGATGTATCTAAATAATTCAAAAAAAAATAATCAGATCATTGTCACCGTATCAACATAGTTATAACAACCTCAGTATATAACATCAAATAGCCCAACAACAATTAATTCAACAAAATATAAAACTCGATTATAAATTCTTATCGTTCAACAATTGATATTCCGGTGTATTTAATTCACAATACTAACATCAAATATACCTTAATAAATTAACTTAAATTAATAGGCTATATACAAACACCCGCTAAACTACAAATTTTTTATATCAACATGTAGTCTATTCTTCGTAGACTCCGAATATATAGTCAAAAATAATAAGAACTAACAAACAACTCTCCAATCTCAATCCAATAATTAAAAATCTCAAATTGTAATAAATTGAGAATAATTCAAAATAACACCACTATAATCTTCTCTACTTCGTTAAAATCATACACTACTCAACAATCTTTAATTTCTGTATGATTTAACAATTTATCGGATTTATTCCAGAAATCGACGAATATCAAACGTCACCAAAAATATAAAATTTATACCTCAAATCGAAGACCTAGTATCAGCGATCCCAAAACTGAAGTCAGTTCGCCGATTGGATAAACCGATAAATTGTAAGATCCAAAAGAAAATAAAAAAGATGTTTTCTTTCCTCTGTCTTACCCCTCCGTTGAAAGAATTATGATGCGATGGAATTCAAGGTTTTTTTTAATAATTTATTATATTAATATAATATAATATAATATAATTTAATATTTAACATTTTAACACCGGTATATCTCTTTGAACCAGTTAAACGATCAAATTTTCTAAAACGCAAAACATGAAACTTCTATATCTTTCAGTTTTTTACATTATATCCAAATTTCAAATCATTTGGACTTCATATGGCAAAGATATGTCATATTTTATTTTTTTAAAATCGTTTATTATTTAGTAATATCACATCACTAAATCAACAAATTGTGACATTACAAATATCTTTCTTCAATAAAATCTATATGTTTTCAAAAGAAGAGTACGCTTGCTGGAAGATTCGTATGCAGCATATTTATCAGCTCTAGATAACAGATGACTGTTATGCTTGGTCTTCACTGGGAATAATCTAAATGTATTATACCATTTATGGTTTTTAATAGTTAAATATTGTGATTCGAGATATTGGTATACGATATGTTTTTATGATTTAGATGTCCTAAGTATTATGATAATGATATCTAACATCATAGTTTCATTATGCATTGTGATATGAATAAGAATTTAAAGATGTAGTACTTTTGAATGTAGGTAACATTGAATTGATAAGGAACTTGACAATTATGTAACATGAAATGTGGAGATGTTTTTTTAAGTAGACAATTCTCAGTTGTCCCTACAACTAAATAAGGTATTTATATTTTTATGAATATAATGTTAATTATTCTATTGAAATGAATGAAGTTTAAACTCATAGTATGGTCCATATTTTTATGATATGGAATATGAATAGATAAAATTGTAAATTATAAATATATAAATGAGATGATGATTGAAGGGGAGAAATAATAAGGATAGAAGGGGATGAATATGCATATGACATGAAAATAAAATGGAATGAATTACGTTGGGAAAAATATGGACAATAAACAAGTCTCGTACCAAAATATGCATGAACATTTATGAATATAGCATGTCAGAATTGAGACGTTTGTTGGAATGATAAGGTTTCTGATTGCAATATGAAAGTTTGATGTAGGAAACATTGGCATTTAGATGATGAAATGAATTTATTTCGTAGAATGACCATGAAAAATAGTAACTTGAATGATTTATTTATGTGACATGAGTTTTATTAAATGCGAACACGTATTTGTTGATATGATATATGTTGCATGAGTTTATGAATAAAACTTATTGAAACTTGGTATTGAATGTGGACATGGTAATATTGTGCTGGAAGATGAATGATTGAGGTAATGATGTTGTTTAGATGTTGATTATGGATGTGGAAATGAAATCGTGGAATGAAATGAAGAACTTTAGCTAAAGGTGATTGTAGTGCAGAAAATGATATGAAAAGCGCATCAAATGGTTATGGTTTTCAGCGTAATAATCTGTATAAAGTCTAAAATGAAATGAGATCCCTTCTATTAGAAAGTCAAGGTGTAAGGCTACAATCCTTATGTTTTGGATTTTGTCAAAATAGAATTAGAACAAGGACTCAAATCGTTTCCAAGTGTGTTGTGTGTTGGATTTTCTTTCACTGACACAAATTAATAGAACGAGCAGAAATTTCTGGTACAATGTGAAACTTAAGTAAGGTCAATTGAAAATACAAAACCAAGACGTAGATTTACAATTTTTATGTTTACCACCTTTTAAAATTCAGAAGGAAAAATAATGTTTGAGACATAAATCCTATGAAAGTTGTTTAATTAGGACCCGTTTGACAGGCTTGATTAAGCCTTGATTGTTTGATAAGCTAGCGTTTGACTTGTGTGATCGACCAATTTCATTGTCCATGCAGGAAAAAGAAATAAGGAGGTTATGTCATGGATTGCACTTATTGTACCAAGGATTGTCTCTATCAACCATACATTAATCAAGTCAAGTTATTAATTATTCAATTAATATATAAGTGAAGAATATTTTGATTGATGCCCCATGGATGAGCTCATCAAGATCCGGCCCATATCTAAGGCCCACGGGTGAAGGGCCCATGACAAGCTCAGGTATTCTCCTATAAATACCAGGTTTGAGCGTATGATTATTCATTCATTATATTGTTTTTTCAGCAGCATCCTTAGCTACTCCCCCCATATATATCCTCAGTCACTGACTTGAGCGTCGGAGGAGCTACGCCAGGACACCCTTCTGGCCCCCTTTTAACGGTCTTCTTTGTGATTTCAGGCTCAGGACAATTTCAAAACCCTGCATCTGTACTAGTGACACTTGCAGGAATCGGACCCTAAATTTCCCGTGAGTATCACTTGGCGCCGTTTGTGGGAAGATTTTAGTTGAGACGTAGAGATGGTAGAGAGGAGAGGGAGTAAAAGAGTTAACTCATCGTCATCGCGTCCTCAGAGGGGACCCGAACAGTCTCATGCTGAGGCAAGGCAGGAACAACCCCATCAGGAGGCGAGAACAGAATAACCTCGTCAAGAGACCAGGGTCGAGCAACCCCGTCCTAATGAAAATGTGGGGAACTTGACCCTGGAGCAGCTGGGCCAATTCATCACTCGCATAGTGGATGAAGCCATGAAAAGGAATCAAGAATCTATGTTCGCTGAGGAGCAGGCCACTCGCCAGGAGCGAGAGGAAAATGTTGAGGGACAGCAGAGCAGGATGGAAGAAACACAGCCCCTCCCAAGCGAAGGGAATGCGGAGATGGGAGAGATGTGGAAGGAAATACGGATGTTGAGACAGCAGGTGGGAAGCCGAGCACCGACCCCCAAGAGAGGAAGTCCTTTTTCACTGGCCATTCTGGAAGAAGGGCTTCCTCCAAATTTCCGACAATCAAACGTTGGAGAATATGACGGACATACAAACCCCGAAGAACACTTGGGGAGATTTGAGAATGCGACTCTGCTGCACCAATATTCAGATGAAGTCAGGTGCAGGGTGTTTCTGGGCACGTTGGTGAGGTCAGCCCAGCAATGGTTTAATACCCTGCAGCCCAACTCTATACACTCTTTTGAGGATTTTGCTACAGCTTTCTTGCACCGATTTGCCAGCAACAAGAGGCACTAGAAGAATTATTTGAGCATGTTTGTGATGAAACAACAAGAGGTTGAAACTTTGCGAGAATTTGTCCAACGTTTCAACAGTGCAGCACTGAAAATACCAGCGGTCACCCCTGACATCATGACAAGTGCCTTTACCCAAGGGCTGAGGGGGGGGGGGGGGGGGGGGGGGAGAATTCTTCAAATCGCTAGTCAAGAAACCTCCATCGAACTATGATGACTTGTTAGCACAGACGAAAAAATATGTAAACTTGGAAGATGCACAACGGTACAGAAGGATGGAAAACCGACCCGGAGGGAGTAGGGTGGAGGGAGCCGAGAGAGGCGGTAAGAAGAGAGGTGCAGGTGAGAGGGAAGAAGACAGAACCAGAAGTAGAGGAAAATTCTCATCACATGTTCCTCTGAATAGGAGTCGGGATAAGGTGATGGAGGTGAGGGAGTCAGGGGAGAGGGGGGAGAAGTCGCAGAGGGTTGAGAGAAGTGCTCGACCTGCGCTGCGGGGTAGGCAAGAAGGATCCTCGTCCGAAAGTGAACTGAGATCTCGCCCATCTTCTAGGCGGGGTCGAGGCCCTCCGTGGATATATCAGAGGATCGAGGAGCCGAAGAGAGAATGTCGAGGTCAGGATGTCCCTCAGAAGCCCACTGAACCGAGGAGGAGAGCGAATGAGGATAACCACCCTATTAGAGTTATGATTCATATGATCTCGGGGGGTGCTACTGATGGGGATTCCGGGCGAGCGCGGAAGGCGCATGGGTGGAGGTTGGAGAATTTTGAAATATCTAGGAGTGCGGACTTACCCCAGGATCCTGTCATCAGTTTTGGACCGGATGACCTCCGAGGCATTGTGGCTCCTCATAACGATGCCTTGGTGGTGACGGCCACCGTTGCCAATTACGATGTGGCACAAATCTTTATTGATAATGGAAGCTCTGTTAATATCCTGTTCACGAGAACTCTGGATCAGATGAAGGTGTAGGGATTTGAATTCGAGCCGATCTCTACTACTCTATATGGATTTGCAGGACATGCCATCCCGCCGCTCGGTCAGATTGTTCTTCCTCTATCTTTGGGACATGAGCCTCGGCGGGTAACAAATATGACAACATTTACTGTGGTGGACACCCCATCCGCTTACAATGGAATTCTGGGGCGATCAGCCCTAAAGGATTTCAGAGCTGTAGCGTCCACGTATCATCAGAAGTTGAAGTTTCCTGTAGGGAAGAAGGTTGGAGTCTTATGCGGGGACCAGAGGGTCGTGCGTCGGTGTTATGAGGGGATAGTGAAAGAAGAGGGGAAGAGGGCGCGTGTGGAGGTCAATATGATTAGAAGGGGGCGAAGCGGGTTGCCTGTAGTAGTGAGGGAGGTTCATGAGGTGATGGATGAGAAGCCGGAGATCGTGACATTGGGGCCCGACAAGAAGACGCTAAGAATAGCCCTGACCTTGACCCATAGGTCCGGGATGAACTCATTACTTGTTTACAGGCTAATCTCAGTGGATTCACTTGGTCAGCCCAAGAGCTCACAGGGACGAGCCGAGATGTAGCAGAGCACCAATTGAACATCTTACCGAATTCTCGTCCCGTAAAGCAGAAGTAGAGACATTTCGGGCATGAGAAGGATATATTTATAAAGAAAGAAGTGAGGGAGTTGCTCAGTGCTGGGCACATTCGAGAGGTACAATTTCCTATTTGGCTCTCGAATGTCGTCCTTGTTCCGAAGAGTTCAGGGAAGTGGAGGATGTGTGTTGACTTCAGAGATCTCAACAAGGCATGTCCTAAAGATTGTTATCCTTTGCCTCGGATAGATCAGTTGGTGGACTTCACAGCTGGGCATCGATATCTATGCATGTTGGACGCTTATCAGAGGTACCATCAAATTCCCTTGGCTGTGGAAGACCAAGATAAAGTGAGTTTCATCACCTCTGAAAGAACTTTCTGCTACGTGGTCATGCCCTTCGGACTCAAAAATGTTGGAGCCACGTATCAACGATTGATGGATAGAGTCTTTTCTGAGCAGGTGAGAAGGAATGTCGAAGTATATGTGGACGAAATCATGGTACAATCTAAGGATTCGACCCAACTCATACCTGACTTGGTGGAGACCTTTTCCACCTTCAGGTCCTATGGGCTGAAGTTGAATCCTCAGAAGTGTATCTTTGGGGTGAGTAGTGGGAAGTTTCTGAGTTATATGGTGACAGAGAGGGGGATTGAGGCTAACCCCGAGAAATTTCAAGCTATCCCAGATATGGTCTCTCCTCGGGGACCCAAAGATGTTCAACAGTTGATAGGGAGGATTGCTGCATTAGCGCGTTTTATCTCGAGGTCCGCCCACAGAAGCTTACCGTTCTTCCGGACTTTGAGAAAGGCGAAAAAATTTGAATGGGATCCAGCCTGCGAGAAAGTGTTTTAAGAGTTGAAAAAATACCTTGCTGAGCTGCCTGTCCTGGCCAAACCAGTAGCAGGTGAGCCTTTGTGGGTATATTTATCTGCCACAGAGAAAGCTGTGAGTTCGGTCCTTGTCAAGTTGGAGGGATCAACTCAACAGCCAGTCTATTATGTTTCGCATGCACTCAAGGGGGCAGAGATCAGATACTCAGAGTTGGAAAAATTGGCCTTGACAGCGAGGCGCTTGAGACCCTACTTCTTGTCTCATCCAATTGTGGTGCTAACTAACAGTCCATTGGGCAGAATCCTCATTCATTCCGATATGTGGCCGTTTGGTAAAATGGACTACTGAGCTGGGAGAGTATGACATCCAGTATGAGCCAAGAACAACTATTAAAGCATAAGCCTTAGCCGATTTTCTGGCTGAGACCGTGCATCAGGAGAATGAAGACCCTTGGAAGGTGTATGTGGATGGTTTCTCGTCGAAGGATGGAAGTGGGGTGGGAGTAGTACTGATTTCACCAGCTGGGGAGGAAGTAAAGTTGGCTGTGAGATTGGACTTTCGAGCATCCAACAATGAGGCAGAGTATGAGGCTGTGTTGGCAGGACTGCGAGTAGCCAGAAACGTGGGAGCTACCCGGGTACTTATTTTTTCTGACTCACAGTTGGTAGCACAACAGATGAAAGGAACGTATGATGTGAAAGATGAAAAGCTTATTGAGTATGCTCAAGAAGTGGACAGAGTCAGAGAAAAATTCACAGAGATTACATTTGAGCAGATTCCCAGGAAATAAAATGAAAAGGAAGACACTCTAGCTAAATGGCTGGAACAATGGGAAGTTGGAAGACTAGAGATGTGGTATTTCAAGTCGAACTCACACCTCACACGAGTTCGCCCACAGTTGAACAGGAGGAGGAGGATTGGAGAACAGTTATAACTGATTACTCGAAGGAGGGAAAACTTCCTGTTGACCCCAGGGAGGCTCGTAAGTTGAAGATAAAATGTTCGCGCTATGTGATGGTCGGAGAAGTGTTGTTCAGAACAGTCTTTTGCAGAGCCGCTTCTTCGGTGTTTGAGTTATCAAGAAGCTGATTATATGCTCCGAGAAGTTCACGAGGGATGTTGTGGAAATCATTTGGGGGCTTATGCGTTGGCGAGGAAGGTGCTGCTTGCCGGTTATTCTTGGCCCTCAGTGCTGTATGATGCTCAAGAGTTAGTGATGTCTTGTGATAGTTGTCAGCGTCATGCGCGGTTGCATCACCAGCCGGCCGCGATGATGAAGGCTGTCACGGCCGCCTGTCCTTTCGACTAGTGGGGAATGGATATTGTGGGACCTTTTCCTATAGCTCCTGCTCAGAAGAAGTTCCTGTTGGTGGCAGTTGACTATTTTTCAAGTGGAAGCAGAGCCCTTGGCCAGAATCATTGAGAATGACGTCCTGAAGTTCTTGTGGAAGAGTATAGTATGCAGATACGGGGTACCTAGGAGACTGATATCTGATAATGGGAGACAGTTCCAAGGGGCCAGGATCCAAGCTTGGTGTAAAAGATGAAGATCCAGCAAGTTTTTACCTCGGTAGCTTACCCGCAGAGTAATGTTCAGGTGGAGGTGACTAATCGGACGCTGGTGCAGGGTCTAAAAGTTCGCCTTGGAAAAGCTAAGGGCAATTGGGTGGATGAACTACCAAGTGTCTTATGGGCTTATCGAACCACTCCGAGAGAAGGAACCAAAGAAACTCCTTTCAGTTTGGTCTATGGTAATGAGGCAGTGCTCCCGGCTGAGATTGGGCTGGAGTCAGCAAGGGTAATGTTTTACGACGAGGACAACGATGCAAGACGCGCCACTGACCTTGATCTTCTGGAAGAAAAGAGAGAGGCTGTCAGCATTCACATGGAAACTTATAAGAACCGCATTGCACAGTATTATAATCGGAGGGTCAATCAGAGAAACTTCCAGGTAGGTGACTTGGTCCTGAAGAAGGCGCAAGAAGAGCAGAGAGGAAAGTTGGACCCAAAGTGGGAGGGTCCCTTCAAAGTTATCGAAAGACTGAGCTCGAGAGCCTATTACTTGGAAAATGCGCAAGGCAAGGCATTGAAGAGGCCCTGGAACGCTTATCACCTTAGAAAATATTATCCTTGATTTGCTTGTTGATGTATTTCATTTCGAATTTTCCTGTATAATCAGTTGGAATTCAATAAAATTCAGTTCTTCTTGTCAATTCATGAATGTTGTTGTATTGTGAAGATGATATTAGAGGGTGAGAATGTTGAATATTTATTTTCCTACTAAGGCATCGCCTAGTAGAGGAGTAGAGTGCAGGAGAAGAATTTTATTTTCCTACTAAGGCATCGCCTAGTAGAGGAGCAGAGTGCAGGAGAAAAATTTTATTTTCATGCTAAGGTATCACCTAGCAGCGGAGTTAGAGGGTGGGAGTGTTGAATTTTTATTTTCCTACTAAGGCATCGCCTAGTAGAGGAGTAGAGTGCAGGAGAAAAAGTTTATTTTCCTACTAAGGCATCGCCTAGTAGAGGAGTAGAGTGCAGGAGAAAAGTTTAATTTTTCTACTAAGGAATCGCCTAGTAGAGCAGCAGAGTGCAGGAGAAAAATTTTATTTTCCTGCTAAGGTATCGCCTAGCAGAGGAGTTAGAAGGCGGGAATGTTGAATTTTTATTTTCCTGCTAAGGTATCACCTAGCAGAGGAGTTAGAGGGTGGGAGTGTTGAATTTTTATTTTCCTGCTAAGGTATCACCTAGCAGAGGAGTTAGAGGGTGGAGTGTTGAATTTTTATTTTCCTGCTAAGTTATCACCTAGCAGAAGAGTTAGAGGGTGAGAGTGTTGAATTAGCAGAAGAGGTGGGAGTGTTGAATTTTTATTTTACTGCTAAGGTATCACCTAGCAGAGGAGTTAGAGGGCGAGAGTGTTGAATTTTTATTTTTTCTACTAAGGTATCACCTAGCAGAGGAGTTAGAGGGTGAGAGTGTTGAATTTTTATTTTCCTACTAAGGCATCGCCTAGTAGAGGAGTAAAGTGCAGGAGAAAAAGTTTATTTTCCTACTAAGGCATCGCCTAGTAGAGGAGTAGAGTGCAGGAGAAAAGTTTAATTTTTCTACTAAGGAATCGCCTAGTAGAGCAGCAGAGTGCAGGAGAAAAATTTTATTTTCCAGCTAAGGTATCGCCTAGCCGAGGAGTTAAAGGGCGGGAATGTTGAATTTTTAGTTTCCTGCTAAGGTATCACCTAGCAGAGGAGTTAGAGGGTAGGAGTGTTGAATTTTTATTTTCTTGCTAAGGTATCACCTAGCAGAGGAGTTAGAGGGTGGAGTGTTGAATTTTTATTTTCCTGCTAAGGTATCACCTAGCAGAGGAGTTAGAGGGTGGGAGTGTTGAATTAGCAGAGGAGGTGGAAGTGTTGAATTTTTATTTTCCTGCTAAGGTATCACCTAGCAGAGGAGTTAGAGGGCGGGAGTGTTGAATTTTTATTTTCCTGCTAAGGTATTACCTAGCAGAGGAGTTATAGGGTGGGAGTGCTGATTTTTTATTTTCCTACTAAGGCATCACCTAGTAGAGAAGTAGAGTGCATGAGAAAAATTTTATTTTCCTACTAAGGCATCGCCTAGTAGAGGAGCAGAGTGCAGGAGAAAAATTTTATTTTCCTGCTAAGGCATCACCTAGCGGAGGAGTTAGAGGGCGGGAGTGTTGAATTTTTATTTTCCTACTTAGGTATCACCTAGCAGAGGAGTTAGAGGGCGGGAGTGTTGAATTTTTAGTTTTCTGCTAAAGTATCACCTAGCAGAGGAGTTAGAGGGCGGGAATGTTGAATTTTTATTTTCCTGCTAAGTTATCACCTAGCAGAGGAGTTAGAGGGTGCGAATGTTGAATTTTTATTTTCCTTCTAAGTTATCAACTAGCAGATGAGTTAGAGGGCGAGAATGTTGAATTTTTATTTTCCTGCTAAGGTATCACCTAGCAGAGGAGTTAGAGGGCGGGAGTGTTGAATTTTTATTTTCCTGCTAAAGTATCACCTAGCAGAGGAGTTAGAGGGTGAGAGTGTTGAATTTTTATTTTCCTACTAAGGCATCGCCTAGGAGAGGAGGAGAGTGCAGGAGAAAAATTTTATTTTCCTACTAAGACATCGTCTAGCAGAGGAGCAGAGTGCAGGAGAAAAATTTTATTTTCCTGCTAAGGTATCACCTAGCAGAGGAGTTAAAGGGCGGGAATGTTGAATTTTTATTTTCCTGCCAAGGTATCACTTAGCAGAGGAGTTAGAGGGTGAGTGTTTAAAATTTTATTTTCATGCTAGGGCATCGCCTAGTAGAGGAGTTAGAGGGTGAGAGTGTTGAACTTATATTTTAATGCTAAGACATTGCTTAGCAGAAGAGTTAGAGGGTGAGGGTGAGGGTGTTGAAATTTTATTTTCCTACTAAGGCATCGCCTAGTAGAAGAGTTCGCACTCTGTCGATTTTATTCACCCTAGTGATTTAAAAGCATCAGAGATAAATTCAAGAGAAGGAGTGAACGCAAATGCAAAATACGCAATATGACGGAAAACGAGTTCCTACATACCAAAAGTGCGCAACAGGCGAGATATAAACGTCATAAAATCCATAGTCGCATAGTAACATGAAAAGTGAAGTAGTGCAAAAAATAAAAGAATATGGCCCGAAGGCATACAATGTTTTCATAAATTAAAAATAACATAAGTAAAGAAGCTCGGCCTAAGAATCGGGGGTCAGACTCGCTTAGGAAACCTCAATGTCGATGAAGTCAGTAGGGGCGCTTGGCGGAGGATAGCCCTGAGCCTTGAAGAGGCCGAATGCACCCTCGAAAGCCAACTCCAGAAAATTACAAGCTTTAGGAGCGCAGATATCATTGAACTCCTCAGACTTGAGGAATTATTCTTTGAATGCAGAGGCTTCGGAAGTGTGCTGAGCCTTAGCGTCCTTGAGGTCCCTACGGATTTGTGCTGCTTCAGCTCGAGCATTCTTTAACTCTTCCTTCAGCCTCAGGATCTCCTTCGCGTGGTCCTCTGTCCGTAGCTGGTGCTCCTGTCTCTCTTTCAGAAGCTCATCATCTCGAGCTTGGAGCTCCTTAGCATGTGTCACCTTCATCTCTTCAATAGTAACCTGAAAGCTGTTTGCGAAGAGCCTTGCCCTCGCGTAAATCTTGGCAGGCAGCGGATCGAGTGGCATTAGCGCGCTCAACCAACTGCCTTACGTACATCATGCCCTGAATAAGTAGAAAATAGTGAAAAGATGGCAACAAAATCATACATGTATTGGACATCAATCTAGGGACTAGAAGGAGAAATATACCATAGTGACACTGCTGCATGTCCGGCGACTGAGTTCAGACCACCCCAGTGAAGTCATGAACGCTGCATCCGCGTATGAAGGAAGCTGGTACATTATCTTTTGGGCCAGATAAGTAGGACCCCGCCCCACGATGGTCGAATCCGGGGTGTATAAAGGATAGCACCCTCGATTCAGGGGGAGGCCCCTCATCTGACTTGAACCCTTCTGGAGACTGAGACCGATATGACTGAGATCTCAGAAATCTTGCGCTTACCATGCGGTGGGACCGATGGGCTAGGATCAGTGCACGCCTTCTTCTTACCAGACGGAGGAGGTGGAGAGGAGGCTCGCTTTGGGGCGGAGGAGGATGAGCCTGCTTTCTTCTTCACAGCAGTAGGGGAGCTAGCAAGTCTTTTCGCAGTAGTGGAGCAAGAACCTGTTTTCTTCTTCTCAGCAGCATTACAATCTCCCTTTGTGCCCGTTGTGACTGCTGGAACGACTGATTTCTGTGGGGCAGAGGATGAATTCCCAACTTTCTTCTTCGCAATCTCGCGAAGCAGTGCGGCATTCATGATTCTAGCACCTCCAAATAAATACAATGAACCGAATGAGAATATCATCAAAGAACACAATAAGCGAAAGAGAGACAGAAAGGGTGAAGAGATGAGAATATCTATCGGCGTCCTCCTTCAGTTTAATTTTCGCGGAACTTAACCCAGCATGGCACAAAGGATCTTCAGATAGAAGTTGGGGAATGCTAAAGCATCGATCTCCTAGCACACTCATTATCTCCAGATACTCCTTATCCTTCTTATAACTCTTGGAAAGTTCGGGCTTGGTGAAAGTGGGGTACCAATCGGTATAACAAGTCAATTCTTCGGGTGGGTGGATAAAGAAGAAATATTTTTTCCAGTCCTTAACATGACTTGGAGCCCCCTCGAAAAGCTTATGGTTAGACCGAGAAGTCACATAAAATGGTCATTCTTTTGATCTGGACAGAACTAAGAAGTAGGAGAAAGTGGTGCAATTCAGAGGGAGGTCTAGGGCCCGAAATAGCACAGAAAAACAGCTTATCAAGCGGAGAGCGTTGGGAGTGAGCAGGCCTAGGTGCACTTGATAGTACTTGCTCAATTCTTGGAAGAAATCACACAAAGAAAAACGAAGACCGGCATCAAGGGTGTAGCAGCCCTTGGGAGCTAGGTAGGTTTGGTCCTTAGCAGTAGGAATGATGATCTGATGGGAGGGAGGAATGTGCCACAAAGTTCTAAGTTTTGACTCGCTAGCAGGAGGGATGTGGGATGACAAATGACCATACTATAAGTTATCTGCCTCAGAGATGTTCATTTGTTGGGTCACGTGACGAACTTCTTTACTAGGATGATTGTGGGCGGTGACTTCCTCCTCATGGGAATCGAGGGTAAATTCGGGATCAGCTAAGGAAGTCCTATTCTGGCTAGACTTACTAGAACTGCTAGACTCGCTAAACCTCTCGGAACGACTCGAGGAACTAGACTCGGAATCGGAATCGAAATCGGAAGAAGACATAACTATTGAGGATAATCAAACAGATAGGGGAAAAAATTGACCCGGAAATAGCGCGGGAGAAGACTCGCGAAATAGGACCAATAGAATGAGCCGGAGGTGGACGAGCGTCAGGCAGGGTGGCTGGGCTCGCGCGGACGAGCGTGCAGGTGCGCGGCAGGGGCGAGCGTGTGCGGCGGGGCGCCTGGGCTCGCACGGGCTAGCGTGCAGGGCCGCGGTTGTGCGGCTCGGTGATGGGTGAGCAGCGAGCGTACGCAGCACGGGCGAGCGTGCGCGGCAGGGCGCTCGGCGAGGGGCGAACGGGCGAGCGATGAGCGTGCGCAGCAGGGGCGAGCGTGCGTGGCAGGGCGCTCGGGGAGGGGCGAACGGGCGAGCGATGTGCGTGCGCAGCAGGGGCGAGCAGCGAGCGTGCGCAGCAGGGGCGAGCGTGCGCGGCAAGGCGCTTGGCGAGGGGCGAGCGGACGAGCGTCGAGCGTGCGCTGCAGGGCGCTCGTCGAAGGGCGTTGGGGCGAGCAGCGACCTTGCTCGGCAGTGCAACTCGGTGCTGGGCGAGCGTGCGCGGCAGGATGGCTGGGACGTGCACGTGCGGTAGGGCGCATGCGGCGCTCGACTAGGTGGTGGTTGGTTGGGGGTGAGATGGTGTGTAGACGAGGGAGAATTGTATAATACATCGTAGGGATAATTTTGAGGGGGAAGTGAGAATGAAATAAGGAGGTGACCTGTATTTATAGAGGAAACATGAACCAAATCTTTCATTTCAGAACATGATAGCGATTTGATATCTTTCCCTTCAAAGCAAGATTACGATTTGATTTGTTTCCAAATTTTTGCACGCCCTCACCTTTCCGAATGATTATTTTTGAAGAGCTTTTGGTGGAAACCCCCACGACCTGACCGGGCAGGTCGATCCCTGCTACCTGACCGTGCAGGTCGATCTCCGTAAATACTAGGTTTGAGCGTATGATTATTCATTCATTATATTGTTTTTTCAGCAGCACCCTTAGCTGCTCCCCCCATATATATCCTCAATCACTGACTTGAGCGTCGGAGGGGCTACGCCAGAACACCCTCCTGGCCCCCTTTTAATGGTCTTCTTTGTGATTTCAGGCTCAGGACAATTTCAAAACCCTGCGTCTGTACTAGTGACACTTGCCGGAATCGAACTCTAAATTTCTCGTGAGTATCATTGATCAAAATGTAAATAATCCTCTATCAACCATATATTAATCAAGTTATTAATTATTCAATTAAATTAGTATCGTTCATCTTAAATATAACGTATATAGAGTAATATAATATACTTCCAAGGATTATTATTATTTAAATAAAAGTATTATAAATAAATGTACAAATCTTGCTTGTCCTAGTCAATCTTGTCAAATATCAATCCGAAGAAAAGATTCAGAATAAAGAACATACATGATAATTTCACTCTGGCGCAGTCGATGAGTCACCAACTCGCCAACTGTCCTATCATGAATCCAATGGTTGTACGATTTCATCCTCTCTAACAAGTTACTTCTCAAATTCTAACCATACTTTTGTCGGGGTGCTTGGAGAAAATCTAAGAGGATTATGGGTTCGGGTCGAATGCCGATCTAGTGGAGCGAGGGATTTTGGCGATGGATGTGTATGATAGAAGGGGATTCAAGAATTCTGGGGGAAGAAGGTGCCGATTAGGAGATAAGGATAACCAGTGGGCAGGAGCCAACATCCGGGAAAATGTCTTTATATGTTATGAGATGGACCGGATTTTCAATCCCTCGTACAGAATGCGGCTTTGATTTGCTGAAGGCCCGGTTGAGGCGTTTTGATTTAAACTTGTGCCATGGATCTTAGTCGGAAGATTTGGGTTATTTTTTCTAGCGACAACTGAGTTGATTTGATTCTACAAGATTTTCTTTGCTGTCAATTTCGAAAATTTAGATATATATATCCTCAAAACCAAAAGGATTGAAAATAAACTTTGATTTGAAATTCTGGCATAAGCACATTCTAACGGCACCAACGCCCGAATGTGTGAATTTCCACATTTTCAGAAGAGGGTATTTATTTATTTGAGAGTATCTTACTACAATACACCGTTTTCGAGGGCGATCGGGAAACAGAATAAACTAACATTAACTGAACAGAATCGAGCTGAAACAGAGCTTCAAATTAAAAACATTAAATTCCTCGAAAAGCTGGTGCTTTTCTTACAAAAACAATATTTATTAAGAACCGAACAAGGAAACACAATCATCCCACAACCCGATCAAGATGGAGTCTGGAGTGGATTCTCTCTGAATAAACCCACGACCCACTCGAAAGCAGTTCCGAATATGCGGAATATATCGGAGAAAATACGGGCGTCGATGGCTCCTCGGACGGGCAATGGGGGGTAGGAAAACTTCTTGGCCGAAAATGGATCCTCCTCCACTTTCAGAGAATGCCCAGAACCCAACATTTCTGGTATTGCTTTAGGAGGGAAGAAGGGTTTTGCTTGTGGATTTTGAGTCTTCTAAGATTTGTGAAGCAAAGAGTTGAAAGATGCATATTTTATACCACAAAAAACGGGGGAGTTGGCTATCATACCTCACTCGCAAAGAAATTTCCCTACTCTTGGAATTGTGGGGACAGGGGGATTTGCTTGTGCAACCTCTCTTTCGTCATGCCTCTGTTTTCATTCATACATAGTAATTCTATATGCAATATTAATATAGTTAGTCAATTGGTTATTATATTAACATTTATTTGGATTGAAGTGATTAGAAGTGATAACAAAAATTTGTCTGATTATTAAAACGTTGAGTTTTTGTGGAATAATAAATAATAATATGTGTAGTTTGATTAATTAAAAATAAGATGAAATTGTAAATTATAAATTTCTCTTTATAATAATTAACAATTATTTTGTTTTTTTAATTAACTTTTCAGTTTTTGGGATTAATACAATAACTTCTGACTTTTGACGATTTTGATCCATTTACAATCGAAATGTTCAATTTCTCCAAAAAAAAACCGATTAAGTTATAGTTAAAACATATTTTAATGACATAATCATTGAATAATTCTGGTAGAATGTATAGAACTTACAAAGTTTGTTTGATTTATTCGACTTTTTTATGTTAAGTTGTTTCAAAATAAATTGATTTCGTTTCAAAATCAAGAATTCCACAAATTTTGGACACTATAGCTTTAGCCACCATCCCTAACTAGTGTTTTTCGACAAAAAAAAATAATCCAGTGATAGATTGATCAAAATAGCAAAATCCAAAAATTATTATATCGAGACCAAAAATTTAAAAATTAGTGTACCTAAAAAAAAAGAGACACATTATTTGACCAAAAAAGTTATTTTCCCTATTTAATTAATGTATGCAAAAGTTATATTATAATGGTAATATTGTAATTTATATGATTTGATTGATTTATGATAAATAATTAGTATATAGATAACTTGTAGTCACTCTTGAATAATCCTTGTTAGTATATCTGTGTATACACTAGAATGATTCTGAATGATTTGTTTTGTGATCTCTTTACCTTGTATGTTATATATTAGGAGTTTATAATTGTACTTATTTAGAAGATTCAGATATGTATATCGATACTTGTATAAATTGATAATCAAACACTAATAAAAGTTTAAGCCATTATTCTTGCTTCTATATGGTATGAGAGCCTCTCTAGGCTAATGCCAACTCCTCTCCTCTACAACACCAATGGCTTCCACCAACTCCACCACAACCATCACTTCGTCCGCTGTCATCCCCTCTTTTGAATCCTCTGCCAACCTCATCTCCTTTAATATTACATGCTCAAGCTCATCTAAAACTTACATCCACTATTTACTCGGCATGGCGCTTCCAATTTCAATCGCTTCTCATTGGATATGATTTGATTGGTTTTGTCGATGGCTCGAAGCCATGTCCGCCTCCCACTGACATCGGTAACGTCACTTTGCCCAATCCCGATTACTCGTTTTGGATCCGTCAAGATCAACTCTTGCTCAATGCACTCATCGGTGCCATCTCGTCGACCCTCATCCCGTTCATTGCCGCCTCCCGAACATCTCTTGAAGCCTAGAACACCCTTGTCGAAACCTACGCTGCTCCTAGCAGGGGTCGCATTATGCAACAAAAGCTCAGCTATCCCACCTAGTGAAGGGATCGAAATCCATTACCGAATTCCTCCAAGGCATCACACCCCAACTCTCAACGGTCCAGCTACTGCTTTTACTAATTCTCGCTCCACAAAATTTGTCGCCCCAAGCTACTCTCAGGGATCTCCAAGACTCACTACTCCACCACTCCATGGGCATTTTCACCCTCCTGGCCAAGGAACTCGTCGCCATGACCCTCCTTCAACACCTAAAGCATACCTAGGGCGCTACAAGCTGTGTGGAATCATCAGCCACTGGGCTAAATGGTGACCTAGTTTTCACTATATACCTTCCAATTCCCAGCCATCCTCCAGTCCCTAGAGACCAGCCTATGTTGCTCCTCAAGCTCACTGTAACGTACCGTACTTTTAAACTACTTGAAATTTGCGGAAAAATAAAAATTTTCTTAAATATGAAATAAACTTTCAAATTACGATCATCCATAATCCGTTCTCAAAAATAACTGCAACCAAACGTTCGAAATTAAAATTTTTGCTAAAGCATTTAACTAGACATCATGACAGTAACATAAAATCAGAGTATTTGAAACTTTCATAAATTCTTAAAAACATGGCGGTCTCGAGTTTAGCCTCCCGCTCAGTCCAAGCCAGCTCACTGGTCCCCATCCCCTCGTCTCCTCGAATGCATCCTCACCTGCATCGCTCAAGTCTAGTGAGTCTAAAGACTCAACATATATAAACTGGAAGTACCGAGTAATATGTAATAAAATCACATGCAACTTTAAAATAGAGCGTACGTACTTGAAACTTGAACTTGCATACTTAAAAGCTTGAACGTAACATACTTGAAACTTGTACATACATACATAAACATAGATGTGCCATCATCATAAGACTTTCTTAAACATGCTTGCATACTTGTACATACTTGAACATTCATAAACTTCATCATTTTGCATAGAGGCATGTTTCAAAGTAAGTGACCCATACATATATAAGCCTGATCAGACTAAACCACAGTACTGGACAGACACAGGAAGATCCACTGCTACATACATGAGATCCCCGTTCATGCTTTAATGGGTGGATTGGTCCCTGGTTATGCTTTACCGCTTTCCAATCCTGATCTAAACCCGTTCATGATTTAACGGGGTGGATTGGTCTCTGGTCATGCTTTACCGCTTTTCAATTCCATACATAAATTGGTCACAAGGCATTTAGCAGACCTAAAAAACTTAAAAATATTTTCTTTGCACGTCGAACATACTTACTTACTTGGCGTTGAGGGATTCGTTGGATCTCGCTTGGGATCACTGCTGTGCATACTAAGGAAATTACATGTACTTAACTTTCATAGCTTAGACGTAGGTACTCGTGGTCACCACCTAAGTAATTAAATAGCTTATGATATTCTAGATCACTCGGGACTTGATCTCGTTAAATTATCATACTAACCCATGACATCGAACCCTGAACAATCTCTAAAATGATGTGTGAACATTTTACAACAATAAAAGACATGGACTCACGATTGGAACCTAAAGCTAAATGAAAACCAAACATTTTTTTACAGATGGGGTCATCCTCGGGCGGTAAAACTTTACCGCTCGAGCGCCAGGTTCCGTGATCGGGCGGTAAGAAATTATCGCTCGGGCGCCGAGTTTCAGGAAATTTTCCCTCGGATAGAAAGAGTGGCGCTCCGACGGTAAAAAGTTACCGCTCGGGCGCCGAGCAACTGTACTCCGCGACTTGCAAAACTAAAATAATAAGATTCGTGAACCAATCCATCGAGAATCATCCTAGGACACTATGACGCTGACCCGACTCCATAAAGATGCCCCGAACATTCCCAAAGAAACGACGCACCACACCAAACGCAATAAAACCCATAAACTCAAATTTTGACACCAATTGTGTAGTACCCGAAAAACCAATATGCGTAGATATGTGCATAATTTCAATTATTTAATTTTAAATGATTATTGTTTTAAGAATTTGTTGATTTGATTGCATTTAAATCATTTACGCTATTTTTAAGGATTTTAAATCGCGTATTTCAAATTTTAACATTTTAGATATATAAACGAGACCGGACAGGAGATAGGAAATCGAAGATGAATTTTATGATCCAAAAATATTCCTAAATTTATTCCGAGCTAAGAAATAATTTAATTTAATGAAATCAAGTGGAATTAAGTCTACTTTAATTAATTAATCACCAATTTTATTGTAGGCTTCTTAATTCATCAATATTATGCTTAATTAACCTTTTAATCAAGCTTATCTAACATAAGATTCTACTTAGCAAAACTTAAACAAAATCCTACACTAATTGGAAAGCCAACTCTCGGTTATTCCCACTTCACACAATCCCAAACCATTTAACTCCCCCAACAATACAAATGACAACCATTCAACATGCATGTCCCCCCCAACTTGACATCATTTACTCATCCATGCACTACCTTATTAACCACCAACCTTCACCACCTTCTCCACTCCCCCTAGCACAAAAATTCAGAGGTTTAGCAGCTCCCATTCTCGGCCAAGACAGCAACAATAACAAGGTTTCTTCATTTCCTTTGCCGTGTCTCCCGGTCCGACGTATCGTGTTGTTTATTGTAAAAACAACTTAAAGCATATGTATTTTTTCGGTTTTTCTCATCAATTAAGTGTATTACATATTTTTAGTATGATATATGTGCATGGTTTTGGTTTTATAGCAAGAAACCACAAGAAAATATTTTTGAGAACCATAGGCCATTCTCGGCCATCCTGTGCATGTCACGTTCCTTGCTTGTTTTGTTGATTTGCAGGTTGGCTTGGTTCCTAGGATCCCAAGGCTGCTTATGGTCATGTCCTAGGGTGTGTTATGGTCAAGTTTGATCAAGGGTTCAAGCCCCAAAACCGTAATTTAAGTGTTCAAAACAGTAGGTAAGAAACAAGTGTCACATTTGGGGTTCATTTGCTGTCAATGGGTTGTGTAGGATAGTGTTCGAGCCATGGCTGGCCTAGGGCCGGTAGCCATGGCTAGGACCCTTCCCTAGCCAAGCCTAGGACATGGTCAAGTCGGCCCTAAGTGGCTTGAGCCATGTCCCAAATCGTTTGGACAGAAACAACTCAGGTTGGTCGCGTTTGACAGTAGCAGTTGCGTGGGTGGTTTGTTGTTGGTCTATGGGTTTGTTGTATGGCTCATGGTTGACCAAGGGCCCTTAGCCATGACTCATACAACACCTTAACATGTCTATCATGGACCATGGTTAGGCTCATAGCCATTGGATCCGTTATTTGATAGCAATCAAACTAGGAAGGTCACGGTCCCATGACAGTAAGCTCTCGGGTGGTTCTTGTTTTGTTCTAAGGTGGTTGGTTGGTTCTTGGTTGGCCTAGGGCCCTTAGCCATTGACTACCCAATGCCTTAACATGTCAAGAAGGTGTTGTGACCACTGGTTCGAGCCATGGTTCAGGTTTTAATAGCCATTTTGACAGCAAGTGACAAGCTGCTCCAGTGTGTGTTCTCGGCAGCAGTGAGCTTCGGCTCTTGAGTCTTGTTCTTGGTACTTGGTTGGCCTATGGCCATTAGCCCTGGACTAAGACTATGCCCAAATGTGTTACGGAGGTATGTTTTTAGTTGTTTGTGATTTGGTTAAGTTTAGAAGTCATACGAGAAATAACGGTGCGAAGTGCCAAAGTGACTCTCATAAGAGCGCCTCACGTTTTTGGTTCCTTTGCACCTTAATTCATATTTCCAGTAACATTTTGTGTAATTACAGTAAGTTTAAGCATATTTTGATCATGGCTAGATGTTGGTTCGGGTTGGTTCGGAGACATGGTTGAAATAAGAGTTCATGGTCTAGTTTGGCTCGGTTTTGATGCATTCATGGCCGTATCTCATCAATTTCATTGATTGTGGTTTGGACATGATATTTTATTGATGTGCATTACATTCGATAACTTATTAAGTTGGTTAAGTACGGTTCGAGTATCAATTCGTTCGGATGTCCCCAAGTTACCGTACTTCATTCGGGTGCATTTTTAGGTCAAATTAGGGTTCCATGAGTCCCACGATAATTTACGTAATAGCGAGCCTTGGAAATGATCCAACTAGGCCAAGCATAAAGGTTTTAAGTATATTTACATGAAAAATATGAAAATGCTTTATTTTTGAGATATGCGATCTGTCTTGTGGCCATTTATGTTATGGGTTTGGAAGCCGACGCACGCAGTCGGGGACCTCTCCAAGTAGGATGGGTTTGGAAGCCGGGATGCGTGACCGGGGACCTCTCCACCCGGTGACTTACGACCGGTTTAGGATTATGTACGGGTACGGATATCCAGTACAATGGTTGTGGTGATCTCTACCGCCCAGTATACTGTGGTTTAGTCTGATCAGGCGATTATGTTATGGGCCACTTGCTTTGACACATTATTTCTACAGAAAATTACGATATGATATGATATGGCTCGTAGTGAGCAAAGCTTTACGTACGATTTTTATGATGTGCATGTATCTATATTTACTCATGCTTATGTTATCACGTTACGATTCAGTTACGATATTTTTACGTTGCATGCGATCTTATTACGTATTTATTTGTTATTCATGATATATGCATGATGGGTCTTTAGACTCATTAGACTTGATTGATGTAGGTACTGATGATGCAGAGGCTGAGGGTGGGGACTAGTGAGTTAGCTCGGATCGGCGATAGTACAAACCCGATGACCTTACGTTTAGTTATTCAGTTTTATGTTCGAACTCTTGTTATAACTTTTATTCATTTTTAAGTTATTGTTTAAAACATTATTCAGTTTCCGCTGTTATGTTTGTGTTAAACCGTTGGGTTATTTTACGAAAGTTTTTATACGTTGCAAGTTTATTTATTTAAAGAGAAAATTTTTAATAATACCGCAAAATTATGAATACGAAATACAGGCCCTCAGAGTTGGTATCAGAGCGATGTTTCTTGTAAAGTTTTGTACTTACTACTGATCTCGAAAAGCTCATGAAGTCACGTCTTCAGTCAGTAAATCCTACTTTAACGTATTACATTTTTTTTAGCATGAAATAGTTATAGCATGTTCTCATGAAATATTTTATCAGTATGTTCTCAAAAAATATATTTATATATATATATTTTATGTCAAGATTATGTTTTAGCAAATATATATTTAAATTTCAAGAAAAAAATAGTAGAATTATGCATGTTGGTTACGTAAGGATTTTACATGGTACAGTATGCCTCCTAGACGAGTTATTGACCGCCCGAGGGGTGCTGAGAGTGAGGCTGATGAGACTCAAAGTCGTTACGAGGATAGAGGTCCACCGCCACCTCCTCCACCACCTGATATGCATAAACAGATGATGGCGGGTATGACTCAGTTCTTCGCACAGTTTGCGGGGAACAATCCTGCAGCGGTAGCTAGGCCGCCTAGACCCGAGGCTATATGTGAGCGGTTCATGAGGATGAACCTTGAAGGAGTTCACTGGGACGTCCGATCCCATGGTTGCTGAGGGATGGATTAAGTCCCTAGAAGTTACTTTCAGATTTATGGACCTGATGTTGACAGGGTCCGCAGTGCGACCTATCTTTTTGGAGGAGACGCTCGTCTATAGTGGGAGGGCGCATCTGTAGCTCTGGATCTAGCTACTCTCAGTTGGACGCGCTTTAGAGAGGTATTATTCTCTAAGTATTTTACTGATGACGTGCGTTCGAGGTCGACCAGGGAGTTTATGACCCTGAGACAGGGTGACATGACTGTTACGGAGTTTATCCGTAAGTTCGAGAGGGATTGTCACTTTGTACCAATGATCACGAACGACGAGGGTGCCAGGCTTAGGCACTTCATGGATGGATTGCGGTTGATCTTGCGCCTTGATGTTAGGGTTGCTGGCCCTATGACATATGAGGTCGCTGTCTCTAGAGCTCTTACTGCAGAGCAGGATCAGAGAGATATCGAGAATGACCGCCAGGATATGCGGCCATTTCAGGCGCCCCACCGCCCTCCTCAGCAACAGCAGCGTAAGGGCCTTTCCATGGCCCATCAAGGAGCAGAGGGCAGCAGCAGCAGCAGGGACTTGTGATCCCGAGGATGCAGGAGTACCCGGTCTGTGCCAGGTGCACACGCCGCCATACCGGAGTTTGCATGTATGGCTTCTGGGAAGTGTTTCAAGTGTGGCAGTACTGGCCTATTTGCTGAAGGATTGTCCTCAAGGGATATTGCCTACTCAGGGCAGAGTTTTTGCGCTCCATGCAGCGGAGGCAAACCCAGGGAATATGCTCTTGACAGGATATCTTAAAGCTTTAAGTTTATATTTGGGAAAATTTTATCATATTTAATTCAGCGATTTGGGATTAATTGCTTCGAATTATTGGGTTATAAGATTTGAACTTAGAAATTGTGATAAGATTGCATGTTCTATTCGGGTTGTTTTGGGAATCTAAGTTAGAAGAACTTTGACCTTTGCATGCCTATTGAATTAATTCTGGTAAATTATTGTGTTTAGATTGATGTTCCAATCTTTTAGGAAGAATATTTATAGGCGGAGCTTCTACGAACGCCTTGATTGATTCGGGGGCCACTCATTCATTCATATTTGAGACTTTTGCGAATTCCATCGAGGTCAAGACGATTGGATTGGATGTGGCGTATTCTGTGGTTATTCCATCTAGCGAGGAGATGGCAGCGACTAGCGTAGTCCGAGATATAGACCTCGAGCTTCATGGAAATCTTGTCTATGCGGATTTGATCGTGCTGTCGATGGCAGAGTTCGATATTATCCTTGGGATGGATTGGCTGCACAAGAACAGAGTACTTATTGATTTTCAGCGGAGATCTGTTCTAGCCCGACCGCTTGGAAGGAAGCAGTTCCTATTTGAGTCTGACAGGTACTTTAATGTGCCTATCATGATATCTTGTATTCAGGCTAGGAAGCTCATGCATAGGGGTTGTCGAGCATTCATTGTGACTATTATATCTGTTCCCGAGGTCCCCAGTCAGTCAGTTGCAGATGTCTCAGTTGTCAGGGACTTTTCAGACGTTTTTCCCGATGACGTCTCTGGTAGACCACCAGTACGAGAGGTGGAGTTTCGATCAATCTTATGCCAGGTACCGCGCCTATCTCTAAGGCGCCTTACAGGTTAGCACCGTCAGAGATGGTTGAGCTCAAGAAGCAGATTCAAGAGCTTCTTGACAAGGAGTTTATTCGCCCGAGTTTTTCTCCATGGGGCGCGCCTGTCTTATTCGTGAAGAAGAAAGACGAATCTATGAGGCTTTGCATTGACTACCGAGAGTTGAACAGGGTTACAGTGAAGAATAAATACCCACTTCCGAGGAATCGAGGATTTGTTTGATCAGTTGCAGGGAGCCTCAATATTCTACAAGATAGATCTGCGTTCCGGATATCACCAGTTGAGGGTGAAAGATGCTGATACTATTAAGACTGCTTTTAGGACTTGTTATGGGCACTTCGAGTTCCTAGTAATGCCGTTCGGTCTGACGAATGCGCTAGCGATCTTCATGGATCTCATGAATCATGTATTTCAGCCCTATCTTGATCAGTTCGTGATTGTATTCATAGACGACATTCTCGTCTACTCAAAGAGTCAAGAGGATCACAGCAGGTATCTGACCGCAGTATTGCAGACATTGCAGAGGCACAAGATGTTCGCTAAGTTCAGTAAGTGCGAGTTCTGGTTGGAGAAAGTGGCGTTCCTAGGCCACATCATATCTAGCAGTGGCATTGAGGTAGATCCAGCGAAGGTTGCGGCAGTCAGAGATTCGGTTGTGCCGTAGAGTGCATCAGAGATCCGTAGTTTTCTTGGTCTAGCAGGATACTATAGGAAGTTTATTCAGGGTTTCTCCTCTATCGCAGTTCCACTCACGTCATTGACTAAGAAGAATGCTAATTATGTGTGGAGCGATGAGTGTCAGAAGAGCTTCGATTCTTTGAAGCAAGCTCTTATTTCAGCGCCGATCTTGGCCATGCCTTCAGGGCCCGGAGATTTTGTATTGTATACCGATGCTTCGAAGCTCGGTATAGGCGCAGTGTTGATGCAGCATGGGAAAATAATAGCGTATGCTTCTCGTCAGTTGAAGATACACGAGAAGAACTACCCTACTCATGATCTTGAGTTAGCTGCTGTAGTATTTGCCTTGAAGATTTGGAGGAATTATCTAATTATCTAGATGGAGAGAAGTGTCAGATCGTTACCGACCACAAGAGCCTCAAGTACTTCTTTACGCAGAAAGAGTTGAATATGCGTCAGAGGCGTTGGTTGGAGTTAGTCAAGGATTATGACTGTGACATTAGCTACCATCCTGGTAAAGCTAATGTAGTAGCGGATGCTTTGAGCCGGAAAGTCGTAGTGATGGCTTATTTGACAGTTCAGAGGCCTCTTCAGAGTGAGATTCAGAGGTTTGATCTAGAGATTTATACTCAAGGTAGAGTTCCCCATCTATCTACCTTGACGATTTAATCTTCCTTATTAGACCGTATTCGCAGCGGTCAGTCATCTGATGAGCAGTTGCCGAAGTGGAGGCAGAGAGATGAGGCGAAGGGCATTGTTTTGTACACAGTGAGTGATGGCATTGTTCGTTATCGAGACAGGATGTGGGTTCCTAGAAACGATTCTATTCGAACAGACATATTAGCTGAGGCCAACATGTCCCCGTACTCTATTCATCCTAGAAGTACGAAGATGTACATGGATCTGCAGATGTTAAATTGGTGGCCCGGTATGAAGAGAAAGATCTGGAGATTTGTATCCGAGTGTTTGACTTGTCAGCTTGTGAAAGCTGAACATCAGAGACCAGCCGGCTTACTCAAGCCACTTCCCATTCCCAAGTGGAAGTGGGAGAACATTAACATGGATTTCGTGGTTGGTTTACCGAATTCAGCTAGAGGCTCGAATGCTATATGGGTGATTGTTGATCGTCTTACCAAGTCAGCGTATTTCTTGCCTATTAAGACGAATTTCTCCATGATTCAGTATGCCGAGTTATATATCCGTGAGATAGTCCGATTGCACAGTATCCCAATTTCTATTGTTTCTGATAGAGATCCGAGATTCACTTCCTCATTTTGGAAGAGTCTGCATTCAGCGATGGGTACGAAGTTGTTATTTAGCACAGCTTTTCACCCTCAGACAGATGGTCAAATAGATAAAGTTATTCACATATTGGAGGATCTTCTCCGGGCATGTGTCATCGATTTCTCAGGGAGCTGAGAATCGAAGTTGCCTATTAGTGGAGTTTACCTATAACAACAGCTTTCAGACGTCTATAGGTATGGCTCCTTATGAAGCACTGTACGGAAGGAATTGTAGATCGCATATTCATTGGGATGTAAGTAGGCGAGAGATCAGAGTTAGGTCCGGAGATCGTTCAGCAGACTGCCGATCTAGTAGTCGTAATCCGTGACAAGATGAGGACTGCTCAGAGTTGACAGAAGAGTTATGCTGACCGGAGGAGTAGAGATCTAGAGTTTGCCGTTGGCGACCATGTTTTCGTGAAGATAGCACCAATGAAGGGTGTCATGAGATTCGGAAAGAAGGGGAAGCTTAGTCCGAGGTTCATCGGACCATTTGAGATCCTCGACAGAGTTGGGACATTAGCATATCGTGTTGTTCTTCCGCCGAATCTGGCCGGTGTACACAATGTGTTCCATTTGTCGATGTTGAGGAAGTATTTAGCGAACCCTTCTCATGTGTTGAACTTTGAGCCGTTGCAGCTTTCTTCGAACTTGTCTTATGAAGAGAGACCAGTGCAGATCTTAGACCGTAAGGAGAAGAAGCTTCGGAACAAGGTGATCAAATCAGTGAAGGTCAAGTGGCTTAATCATTCCTGATGAGGAAGCTACTTGAGAGTCAGAGTCAGAGATGCGGAGTCGCTTTCCAGATTTATTCAGTGAGTTCTAATTTCGAGGACGAAATTTTATTTAAGGGGGGAGGGTTGTAGTACCCGAAAAACCAATATGCGTAGATATGTGCATAATTTCTATTATTTAATTTTAAATGATTATTATTTTAAGAATTTGTTGATTTAATTGCATTTAAATCGTTTACGTTATTTTTAAGGATTTTAAATCGCGTATTTCAAATTTTAACTTTTTAAATATATACGCGAGACCGGACCGGAGATAGGAAATCAGAGATGAATTTTATGATCCAAAAATATTCCTAAATTTATTCCGAGCTAAGAAATAATTTAATTTAATGAAATCAAGTGGAATTAAGTCTACATTAATTAATTAATCACCAATTTTATTGTAGGCTTCTTAATTCATCAAGATTATGCTTAATTAACCTTTTAATCAAGCTTATCTAACATAGGATTCTACTTAGCAAAACTTAAACAAAATCCTACACTAATTGGAAAGCCAACTCTCGGTCATTCCCACTGCACACAATCCCAAATCATTTAACTCCCCCAACAATACAAATGACAACCATTCAACATGCATGTCCCCCCAACTTGACATCATTTACTCACCCACGCACCACCTTATTAACCACCAACCTTCACCACCTTCTCCACTCCCCCTAAACAAAAATTCAGAGGTTTAGCATATCCCATTCTCGGCCAAGACAGCAACAATAACAAGGTTTCTTCATTTCCGTTGCCGTGTCTCCAGGTCCGACGTATCGTGTTGTTTATTGTAAAAACAACTTAAGGCATGTGTATTTTCTCCCTTTTTCTCATCAATCAAGTGTATTACATATTGTTTGTATGATTATGTGCATGGTTTTGGTTTTATAGCAAGAAACCACAAGAAAATATTTTGAGAACCATAGGCCATTCTCGGCCATTCTGTGCATGTCACGTTCCTTGCTTGTTTTGTTGATTTCCAGGTTAGCTCGGTTCCTAGGCTCCCAAGGCTGCTTATGGTCATGTCCTAGGGTGTGCTATGGTCAAGTTTGATCAAGGGTTCAAGCCCCCAAACTGTAATTTAATTGCTCAAAACAGTAGGTAAGAAACAAGTGTCACATTTGGGGTTCATTTGCTGTCAATGGGTTGTGTAAGATAGTGTTCGAGCCATGGCTGGCCTAGGGCCAATATCCATGGCTAGAACCTTCCCTAGCAAGCCTAGAACATGGTCAAGTCGGCCCTATGTGGCTTGAGCCATGTCCCAAATTGTTCGGACAGAAACAACTCAGGTTGGTCGCGTTTGACAGTAGCAGTTGCGTGGGTGGTTTGTTGTTGGTCTATGGGTTTGTTGTATGGCTCATGGTTGGCCAAGGGCCCTTAGCCATGACTCATACAACACCTTAACATGTCTATCATGGACCATGGTTAGCCTCATAGCCATTGGATCCATTATTTGACAGCAATCAAACTAGGAAGGTCACGGTCCCATGACAGTAAGCTCTCGGGTGGTTCTTGTTTTGTTCTAAGGTGGTTGGTTGTTTCTTGGTTGGCCTAGGGCCCTTAGCCATTGACTACCCAATGCCTTAACATGTTAAGAAGGTGTTGTGACCACTGGTTCGAGCCATGGTCAGGTTTTAATAGCCATTTTGACAGCAAGTGACAAGCTGCTCCAGTGTGTGTTCTCGGCAGCAGTGAGCTTCGGCTCTTGAGTCTTGTTCTTGGTACTTGGTTGGCCTATGGCCATTAGCCCTGGACTAAGACATGCCCAAATGTGTTACGGAGGTTGTGTTTTTATCTGCTTTGTGATTTGGTTAAGTTTAGAAGTCATACGAGAAATACGGTGCGAAGTGCCAAAGTGACTCTCATAAGAGCGCCTCACTGATTTTTGTTCCGTTTCACCTTAATTCATATTTCCAGTAACATATTGTGTAATTACAGTAAGTTTAAGAATATTTTGATCGTGACTAGATGTTAGTTCGATGTGGGTTTGGGTTGGTTCGGAGACATGGTTGAAATTAGAGTTCATGGTCTAGTTTGGCTCGGTTTTGATGCATTCATGGCCGTATCTCATCAATTTCATTGATTGTGGTTCGGACGTGATATTTTATTGTTGTGCATTACATTCGATAACTTATTAAGTTGGTTAAGTACGGTTCGAGTATCAAGTCGTTCGGAAATCCCTAAGTCACCGTACTTCATTCGGGTGCATTTTTAGGTCAAATTAGGGTTCCATGAGTCCCACGATAATTTACATCACAGCGAGCCTGGGAAACGATCCAACTAAGCCAAGCATAAAGGTTGTAAGTATATTTACGTGCAAAATATGAAAATGCTTTATTTTTGAGATATGCGATCTGTCTTGTGGCCATTTATGTTATGGGTTTGGAAGCCGACGCACGCAGTCGGGGACCTCTCCAAGTAGTATGGGTTTGGAAGCCGGGATGCGTGATCGGGGACCTCTCCACCCGGTGACTTACGACCAGTTTAGGATTATGTATGGGTACGGCTATCCAGTCCAAGGGCTGTGGTGATCTCTACCGCCCAGTATACTGTGGTTTAGTCTGATCAGGCGATTATGTTATGGGCCACTTGCTTTGACACATTATTATACAGAAAATTACGATATGATATGATATGGCTCGTAGTGAGCAAAGCTTTTACGTACGATTTTTATGATGTGCACGTATCTATATTTACTCATGCTTATGTTATCACGTTACGATTCAGTTTACGATATTTTTACGTTGCATGCGATCTTATTACGTTTTTATTTTTTATTCACGATATATGCATGTTGGATCTTTATACTCACTAGACTTGATTGATGTAGGTACTGACGATGCAGAGGCTGAGGGCGGGGACCAGTGAGTTAGCTCGGATCGGCGGTAGTATGAACCCGAGGACCTTACGTTTAGTTATTCAGTTTTATGTTCAAACTCTTGTTATAACTTTTATTCATTTTTAAGTTATTGTTTAAAATATTATTTAGTTTCCGCTGCTATGTTTATGTTAAATCGTTGGGTTATTTTACGAAAGTTTTTATATGTTGCAAGTTTATATATTTAAAGAGAAAATTTTTAATAATTCCATAAAATTATGAATACGAAATACGGGCCCTCACAAATTGTTTCCTACGATTTCTAATGCAACCCACGACTAACGACATGAAATGAAGCAAAAAAACTCATCCCAAACTCATACTCCATATACCTAACATAGCAGTGATCACCCGACGGTTCCCAACGAAGCCTGGAACAAATAAACTTCAAGAACACAACAATAGCATTATTTTCATAAAACGCAGTTTGAGTAGTCCCACGAAAAGCACCATAACTCACTTATTTCTTATCCAAATATTTTGAATTTACTGTCAAATCGAAGGTATCAAAAAGTTCTACGTTTTATATGTTGAAAGATTTTCCAAACAATCGATCGAAAAGTCGCAGTATTTAAAATGACAGAAAACTTTGAGTTTTCAGATCTAAAATCGTTTCAAAACCGATCCAACAAATTTTTGCTCATAATTTTGCATAACATTCACATTTTTTCATACAATAAACATCAAAATATTTACTATGACAAGATCGATGCAGAAACAAAAGAATATACATGCCTTTTGATAACTAAAAATACCGAAACGACGATACCGACGCGGGAAGGATGCGAGAGACGATCCGGGACGGACGTGGCGTGATTTTCTTGCAATAAAACAAACGAAATTTTGTTGGAAGGTATAGAGGGAGGGGGCAGCTGCTCTTAGTTGGAGAAACCCTAGGTTTTCTTCTCTCCAAAAATAATAAAATCTGAATTGAAATGTGTCTGTGTGTTGTGTGTGTTAAAATATGTTTGTATGTATGAGTCTCGGTGTGTGTGTAGTCAAATTAGGGGATTAAAATATTGCTGAATAAAAAATTAACCCCTAATTAAAAGTTAATTAAACACTAACTAAAATACTAACTCCTCACAAAATACTAGCATCTTAAAAATTGAAATAAAATACACAATAGGTACACCTTTTAAAATTCTGAAATTTTAGAATCACCTAATAACCAAATTAGGCTTTTAAAATGCTACAACTAAATAAATTATCTAAAATGTCCCAACCTTAACTTAAAAATAAAGTACCACATTTCAAAATTGCCAAAATCGTCACCGGTCTCTTTTCCTCGATCCCAGTATCGAATAATCGCCTGAAACATGAAACTCGTGAAATATTTTAACGTGCATCACATAAAACATTAAAATAATGCATCGCTAAATCTCATTTTAAATAAATTATGATCACTGAAAATAATTTTAAACTTAAATAAAAGATTTAACAATTAAATAAATGCGTGGCATTTACGCGTACTGATTTTGGGCTCTACAGTTCCTCCCCCACTTATATAAATTTCGTCCTCGAAATTTAATCATACCAAACAATTCTGGGTAGCGGTTCCTCAAATCTGTCTCGTTCTCCCAAGTGCCCTATTCCACTGATTGGTTCAACCACTGAACCTTGACCAACTTGGTCACGTAGTTCCGAAGTCTCCGCTCCTGTCTGCCTAAGATTTGGACAGGTCTTTCCTCATACGACAGATCTGAAGCAAGCTGCAACGGCTCAAAACTCAAAACATACGAAGGATTCGCCAATTACTTCCTCAGCATCGAGACGTAGAACACATTGTGTACACCGGCCAGATTCGGCGGTAGGGCTACACGATAAGCTAGTGTCCCAACTCTGTCAAGAATCTCAAACGGTCCAATAAATCTCGGACTAAACTTGCCTCTCTTCCCAAATCTCATAACACCTTTCATGGGTGCTATCTTTACGAAAACGTGATCACCTACGACAAACTCGAGATCTCTTCTCCTCTTATCAGCATAACTCTTTTGGCGACTCTGTGCGGTCTTCATCCTGTCTCATATCTTGACCACCACATCCGCAGTCTACTGAACAATCTCTGGACCAAGCTCTGACCTCTCACCGACTTCATCCCAATGAAACGGCGATCTGCACTTCCTCCCATACAATACCTTGTAGGGATCCATACCAATAGATGCTTGGAAACTGTTGTTGTAGGTAAACTCCACTAGAGGTAGCTTAGATTCCCAAGTCCCCTAGAAATCTATCATACAGGCTTGCAATAGATCCTCCAAAATCTGAATCACTCACTCAGACTGGCCATCTGTCTGCGAGTGAAAAGCTGTACTGAATAACAACTTCGTCCTCATGGCTGCATGCAAACTCTTCCAAAAGGACAATGTGAACCTCGGGTCCCTGTCGGACACAATAAAAACTGGGATTCCGTGCAATCGAACTATCTCTCTGATATAAAGCTCCGCATACTGCGTCATGGAGAAAGTCGTCTTTACTGGCAAGAAATGTGCTGACTTAGTTAGTCGATCCACTATCACCCAAATGACATTGGATCCCCTGACTGACCTCGGCAATCCAACAACGAAGTCCATGGTGATATTTTCCCATTTCCACGCGGGGAGGGAGTGGCTTAAGCATTCCCGCTGGCCTCTGATGCTTTGCCTTCACCTGCTGACAAGTTAGACATTCAGACACAAAACGACGGATGTCTCTCTTCATATCTGGCCACCAATACAAAATCTGCAGATCCTTGTACATCTTAGTACCACCTGAGTGAATAGAATACGGAGATGCGTGTGCCTCTGACAAGATCTCCTCTCTGATCGAATCAACACTAGGCACCCACATTCTACCTCTGTATCTTACAATACCATCAGCCACTGTGTAGAGTACACTGCCCTTGGCCTCATCCTTCAGTCTCCATTTTTGTAACTGCTCATCTTAAGGCTGACCTGCACGGATTCGGTCTAGTAAAGAGGACTGGACTGTCAGATTAGACAGTTTAGGAGCTCCGTCCTTAGGATAAACCTCTAACCCAAATCTCTGAATCTCTGACTGAAGAGATCTCTGTACTGACAACTGTGCTACTATTGCAACTTTACGGCTCTAGGCATCTGCCACAACATTAGCTTTCTATGGATGGTAGCTAATTTCACAATCGTAGTCTTTTACCAACTCCAACCACCGTCTCTGTCTCATATTTAGCTCTTTCTGCGTGACGAAATACTTGAGACTCTTGTGATCGGTAAATATCTGGAATTTCTCGCCATACAAGTAGTGTCTCCATATCTTCAACGCAAAGACAACGACGGCTAACTCAAGATCATGAGTAGGGTAGTCCTTCTCATGCACTTTCAACTGCCTGGAAGCATAAGCTATGACCCGACCATGCTGCATCAACACGTCACCTAACCCTGAGCTTAGATGCATCGGTGTATAACATAAATTCTCCCTGCCCAGTTGGCATGGCTAACACTGGCGCTGAAATAAGAGCTTGATTCAAAGTATCAAAGCTCTTCTGACATTCATCACTCCACACGAATTTAGCATTCTTCTTTGTCAATGAGGTTAGTGGCACTGCTATCGATGAAAATCTCTGAATAAATTTCCTGTAGTAGCCTGCTAGGCCTAGGAAACTGCGAATCTCAGACGCATTCTTCGGCTCAACCCATTCTTGGACTGCTGCTACCTTAGCTGGATCCACCTCAATACCACTGCTAGATATAATATGGTCAAAAAACGCTAACTTCTCCAACCAAAATTCACACTAACTGAATTTCGCGAATAACTTGCGACTCTGCAAAACCTGCAGAACTGTACCAAAGTGCTGACTTTGCTCCTCATGACTCTTCGAGTGAATGATAATATCGTCAATGAATACTATGACGAACTGATCTAGGTAGGGCTGAAATACTCGATTCATGAGGTCCATAAAAATCGCTGGAGCTTTCGTCAGTCCTTAATAGCATCACTAAGAACTCGTAATGCTCATATCTTGTTCTGAAGGCTGTCTTATGAACATCGGCGTCCTTCACCTTCAGCTGGTGGTACCCCGATCCAAGATCTATCTTTGAGAACACTGTAGCTCCCTGTAACTGATCGAACAAGTCCTCGATCCTTGGAAGTGGGTATTTGTTCTTGATCGTTACCTTGTTCAGTTCTCGGTAATTGATGCATAGCCTCATGCTCCCGTCTTTCTTCTTAACGAACAGCACTGGTGCGCCCCATGGTGAGAAACTAGGGTAGATGAATTCTTTTTCTAGAAGCTCCTGAAACTGCTGCTTGAGTTCTAACATCTTAGTTGGAGCTAGACGGTACGGTGCCTTAGAGATTGGCACGGTGCCTGGCACAAGCTCAATGGCGAACTCCACCTCTCTCTCCGGTGGGAGGACTGTGACGTCATCTGGAAATACGTCAGGAAAATCTCTTACTACTGGTACTTCAAATATAGACGGAGTGGGTACGTCAGGTGCAGAGACAACACTGGCCAAGAAAGCCTGACACCCTTTGTGAATGAGTCTCCGCGCCTGCATGCAAGAGATCATGCGAGGAAAACTCATCCATCTAGCTGGCACAAAGAGAAACTGCTCCATACCCAAAGGTCTTACCAACACTGACCTTTTCTGGAAGTCCATAAGAACTCTGTTCTTCGTCAGCCAATCCATTCCCAAAATGATATCAAACTCTGGCATCGGCAACACAATCAAATCGACGTACACTAGGTGGCCCTGCAGTTCCAGATCGATGTCTCTAACCACGCTAGTAGCTGGCAATTCTTCTCCCGATGGGACTGTCACTGAGTAGCTCACGTCGAGTCCAATTGACTTGACATCCAGGTGATTAGCAAATGTCTCCTAAATAAAAGAGTGGGTGGCTCCTGAGTCTATCAGGGCCTTTCTGGCTACTCACTTTATGAAAATATTTCCTGAGAGACGTTAGCGCACACAAACTTATATCCCAAATTCTAACCTCAACTTCAAGCGTAGAAGAAACCTATACCCAAGTCACCAAAATATTAACTGGCACACTAAAATCCCAAATACAATTCAAAACATGAATGGCAAAACAAGACTATACTGAATTGAATAAGTTACCAGTCAATAGTGTCATGTCTGGGTTCGCCTCCTGTGCATGCATGGAGAACACTCTTCCCTGGGTCGGCTGCCTCCACTGTGGGCACTCCTTTAGCATGTGGTCACTGGCTCCACATTTAAAGCACTTGCCTGACCCATATAAACATTGCTCAGGGTGATGGCGGTTGCACTTAGGACACACTGGGAAATCTCCGGGCTTCTGAGATGCCCTCTTCTGCTGAATTGGACCCTCGCCCTTTGGCGGTCCCTGATACGGCTTCTTCCCTTGCTGTCCCTGGAAGGGCCACTTAAACTGAGGTCGCTGTTGCTGCTGCTGTGGTGCCTGATAGGGCCTCTAGCCCTGCCTGTCAACCTCAATGTCTCTCTGGTCTTGCTCTGCCTCCAAGGCTCTAGATACGGCAATGGAATAAGTCGTAGGACCAACAACTCGAACATCACGGCGCACCATAAAATGCCTTAGCTTTCCCTTGGCTTCATTAGCTATCAGGGGCACAAAGTGACACCCCCTTTCAAACTTTCTCAGGAACTCAGCTATGCTGCTATCCCCTGACACAACGTCATGAACTCCCTGGTCAGGCGAGAGCGTACTTCCTCAGTGAAGTGCTTGGAGTAAAATACCTCCTTAAATCCATTTCATGTCAGTGTTTGCAAGTTAACTGACACTAGTGCACTTTCCCACCATAGCCTGGCGTCTCCAGTCAACAAGTAGGTGGCGCACCTAACTCGGTCTGCATCTTGCAGCTCCATGAACTCGAATATAACTTCGATAGACTTAATCCATCTTTCAGCTATCATCGGGTCAGTAGTCCCCGAAAACTCATTTGGGTTCATCCTCCTAAACCTCTCATACACTGCCTCTGGTCTGGGCCTAGACCCTGCCTCCACTGTCGCCAGGTTCCCCGCAAACTGTGCGAAGAACTGCGTCATTCCCGCAGGCATCTGTGCCTGCATATCTGGCGGTGGAGGAGGTGGAGCGTCTCTCCCCTCCTCTCGAGCCTCTCTATCCTCATCCTTAGCTTCCCGGTTAATTATGCGTCTAAGAGGCATACTGTTCCAACAATTTACCCAACACGTAAACTGTAGAGGCCCGAAATTCACATTTGAAAATTTGAAATTTTCTTTTAAAGGTACATAACTTGCCTCATTCATAAAGTAAACTGAATAAAATTTTTAAGGTTTAATGTAACAGCGGAATAAAATTTTTAAATGTCAAAATAGCAGCGGGAGTAAATATCTGTTTCAAACAACAACTTAAAATAATTCATCGCGATAAAATGAGTTTGCATAAAATAATAAATAAACTGATAAATGAGGTCCTCGGGTTCCTACTACTGCCGACCCAAGATGGATCACTGGTCCCCGCCCTCGGTCCCGACCTCATCAGTATCTACAACAATCAAGTCTAGTGAGTCTAAAGACTCAGCATGCATATATCGTAGATAACAAGTAAATATATCATAAAAATTTCATGTCGTGAAAAGATATCATGTTGTAAAGCATAACGTGAAAATATCTTGTCATGAGTAATTATAAATACGTGCATAACTGAACTGATATCCGTACCAATACATGAACATGAACTGAACCGGTCAGTGACCACCGGATGAAGTAATAATCCCATGATAAGGTGCAATTCCATGAACGTGAGGTGGCCACAAGCAATATCGCATATATCTCAAAAATGAATATTTTATATTTTTATGCACGTAATATAATTAAATATCCTGTATTATTTTACGGAATGGGTTGGATCGTTCCCAGGCTCGCTGCAACCTAAATCTAACATGAGGAACATGCAAATAACTTAACTTGACCGAACTTCGTAATTGAATCCAAAAAACGAGACAATTACGCCCAACTAACTTAGTATTCAACCATGACTTCTTACCAACCCGAACCAACACCGAACCATCATTTAGTCATGATTAAAATACACTTAAAATGATGAAACAATGCTCCTAAAATTTCTGTACTTCGAAATTTTGTGAATGGAGGTCAAAAATATGAAACGCTCTTTCGAGAGTCACTTTGGCACATTGAACCGTAAATACTTGTACGACCTCTAAACTTAACCGAATCACTAACGGCCAAAAAAATGGGCTTCCTAACTTGATGAGGCACTGTTCAATCCAAGGCCATAGGCTAAAAGCCACCCAAGAACTAAAACGAGCCTCTGAACCGAAGCACAACCTTGCTGTCCAAAATTACAGCAGCAGCGCTTGTGCTTGCATGCTTCGTTTTTGCGATTAATGGCCATTGGCGCTTGAACCACCAACCAGAGTCTCATACCAACATTCTAAGGTATGGTTTGAACCATGGATAAGGGCCCTAGGCCAGCCACAATCCAAACCACACCAGCAACAACTCGAAACTCTCACCCGAGAACGCATATGCACGCGTGGGGTGTTGCAATTGTTCTTGCTGTCATGGACCATTCCAGTGGCCATTTGATTGACCATGGCATGATCTAGACATCATGAGGTATTGTATGAACCATGGCTAAGGGCTAAAAAGCCAACCAAGATCCACCCAACACCATAAACTCGAAACTCACACATGCAGAAAATAAAAGGGTTGAAGGGGCTTGTCTTGTTTTGTTTTGAAAAACCGCTGAAACCATGGACCAAGCCTTGAAAGGCCGACATGGTCACGTCTTAGACAAGCCAAGAGAGGTTCTAACCATGGCTACAGCTCCTAGGGCAGCCAAGATCAGAATCTCCACCTTAGACTGTACACATGCAAATTCGAGACACAAAGTGACATGCTTGGGGATTTGTTGTCAAAACTCTATCTCCAGCGTCTAGGGTCTGGAACCAACTTTCTTACATGACCCTAACATGTCCTAGTACATGTCTAGATGCAGCCTTGAGCCCCTGGAATCGAGCCAACAACCTGAACCCACAAAACAAGCAACCCGTGAGGTACAAAGAGAGAGCCAAAATAATTCTGTGCATTTTCGAAAATGTTACTGTCATGAATTTCGGTTTTCTTGCATTTAAATCATATACATGTGATGATTAAAAATACCTATATGACCTTATTGAGGAGTGAAAGAAAATATAAACATGCCTGGATTTTGTTTGAAAGAAAACAAACGAATACGACGATGCGGTGCGGCGGAGACGAAGTGCTTTTCTTACTAGTTTTCTCTCTTGTTTTCTTCTAGAAGACTCACGATTTTCTTGATGAAAATGCTCTGAAATTCGAGAATGGTGAGGGAGGAATGAAGGCTAGGAATTAAGGGAAAGTCTACAAATAAAATGGGATAGAATGGCAAGATCCTAACTTTCTATCCTAGTTGTTAGCTAGATAAGGAATGAGGTGTCATATGGTGGGATTGAGGGGTGATTTAGGGGAGTGTGATGATCGATTCTACCTATCAAAACAAGGCAAGGATATTGATTGATTATTAATTAATAGTGATTAAAAATGAAGGGGTTATCATACCAAGGAATAATAAGGAAAGAGGATCAAAATGGAGAGTTGACAATCAAGTTTAAATCTCTAAGGGGTGGCCGAAATCTTTCTTGGTCAAGGAGGGAAAATATTGCTTAATCAACGTATTTTAAATCATTAGAGTTTTATCTACCCATTCAATATTTTAGTGAATTAAGTAATTAATTAGTTTAGTAATTATCTTGCATGCATGGCAATTTCCTTAAAGTAACTTACTTGCATGTAAATTTATAATTTATTATATAAAGTAAGCATAGATTAACTTATCTCAATTGGTCACATATTTTAATTTAGGCTTTTAATTAAATTATTGGGCATAGAGGAGCTTATTTACTACTAACTTCAATTAATTAATTAAATCTCTAAACATTCTTTTACATAAAACTAAATTATTTTTTATCTTAAATTAAGTCTAAGAATAATTTCTCATTATTAAAAATTTATCTCATTACTCCAACTCCAGTCCGGCCTCGCTTATTTAACTGAAAAAACAAAACTAAACTACTGCATAAAATAATTAAATTTAAAGAAAAGAATTTAAATCCTCATGCATAAAATCACTTTAATTTAAATAATAGTAATTATGTATGGCTTATACGTAGTCTGATCTACGGGTTCTACAGCTCTCCCCCCTTAAAAGAAATTTCGTCCTCGAAATTAGAACTTACCGAATAACTTAGGATAACGACTCCTCATCTCTGGCTCAGACTCCCACGTAGCTTCCTCATCTGAATGGTTAAACCATTTGACTTTCACTCGCTTAACCAGCTTGTTCCGAAGCTTCTTCTCCTGTCTGTCTAAGATCTGCACTGGTCTTTCTTCATAAGCCAGGTTCAGAGTAAGCTGCAACGGCTCGAAGTTCAAGACATGCGAAGGATTCGCCATGTACTTCCTCAGCATAGAGACGTGGAACACATTGTGTACTTCGGCCAGATTCGGCGGAAGAGCAACACGATAAGCTAGCGCCCCAACTCTGTCGAGGATCTCAAATGGTCCAATGAATCTCGGACTGAGCTTCCCTTTCTTCCCAAATCTCATGACACCCTTCATAGGTTCCACTTTCACAAAAACGTGGTCGCCAACGGCAAACTCTAGATCTCTCCTCCTCTGGTCCGCATAACTCTTCTGTCGACTCTGAGCAGTCCTCATCCTATCACGGATCTTGACTACTACATCGGCAGCCTGCTGAATAATCTCTTGACCCAACTCTGATCTTTCCCCTACTTCATCCCAATGAACAGGCGATCTGCACTTTCGACCATACAATGCTTCATACGGAGCCATACCTATAGACGACTGAAAACTGTTGTTATAGGTGAACTCTACCAATGGCAAATTCGACTCCCAACTCCTTGAGAAATCCAGGACACAAGCACGGAGAAGATCCTCCAAAATCTGGATAACTCTCTCTGATTGCCCACCTGACTGAGGGTGAAAAGCTGTGCTAAACAACAACTTCGTACCCACTGCTGAATGCAGACTCTTCCAAAATGAGGAAGTGAATCTGGGGTCTCTATCAAATATGATATAAACTAGAATACCATGAAGTCAGACTATCTCCCGGATATACAACTCTTCATACAGAATCATGGTAAAAGTCGTCTTAATAGGCAAGAAGTGTGCTGATTTGGTAAGACGATCAACGATCACTCAGATAGCATTTGATCCTCTGACTGACTTCGGCAAACCGGTCAAAAAGTCCATGGTGACATTCTCCCACTTCCACTCGGGAATGGGAAGAGGCTTGAGCATACCTGCTGGTCTCTGATGCTCCGCCTTCACAAGCTGACATGTCAAACACTCGGACACAAAATGTCTGATGTCTTTCTTCATTCCTGGCCACCAATACAACAACTGCAGGTCTTTGTACATCTTCGTACTCCCAGGATGAATATAGTACGGTGACATATGGGCCTCTGATAAAATATATGCTCGAATAGAACCACTGCTAGGAACCCACATTCTGTCTCGGTATCTCACAATACCGTCGCCGACTGTATACAAGACACTGCCCTTGGCCTCATCTCTCTGCTTCCATTTTGCCAACTGCTCATCTGCTAACTGACCACTGCGAATACGGTCTAGAAGAGAAGAATGTATCGTCAAAGTAGATAGACGGGGAACTCTACCTCGAGGATAAGTCTCTAGGTCAAACCTCTGCATCTAAGACAGAAGAGGTCTCGAAATCGCTAAATGAGCTATCACTACGACTTTCCTGCTCAATGTATCCGCAACTACATTAGCTTTGCCTGGGTGGTAGCTTATGTCACAGTCGTAGTCCTTCACTAGCTCCAACCAACGCCTCTGACGCATATTCAGCTCTTTCTGCATAAAAAAGTACTTGAGGCTCTTATGGTCGGTAAAGATCTGGCACTTCTCTCCGGACAAATAATGCCTCCAAATCTTCAAGGCAAATACCACGGCTGCCAACTCTAGATCATGGGTAGGGTAATTCTTGTCATGGGTTTTCAACTGTCGAGAAGCATATGCTATCACCTTCCCATTCTGCATCAACACTGCGCCTAGACCGAGCTTCGAAGTATCGGTATACAAAACAAAGTCTCCGGGCCCTGACGGCATGGTCAAAACTGGCGCTGATATAAGAGCTTGCTTCAAAGTATCGAAGATCTTCTGACACTCATCGCTCCACACGAATTTAACATTCTTCTTTGTCAACGACGTGAGTGGAACTGCGATATAGGAGAATCCCTGAATAAACTTCCGATAATAACCTGCTAGCCCAAGGAAACTACGGATCTCTGATGCATTCTGCGGCACAACCCAATCTCTGACTGCTGCAACTTTCGCTGGGTCTATCTCAATACCACTGCTACAAACAATGTGGCCTAAGAACGCCATCTTCTCTAACCAGAATTCGCATTTACTGAACTTTACGAATAACTTGTGCTTTTGCAAGGTCTGCAAAACTGTGGTCAGATATCTGTTGTGATCCTCCTGATTCTTAGAGTAGACGAGAATGTCATCTATGAATACTATCACAAACTGATCAAGATACGGCTAAAATATGTAATTCATGAGATCCATGAAGATCGCTGGCGCATTTGTCAAACCGAACGGCATCACAAGGAACTCGTAGTGGCCATAACGAGTCCTGAAAGCAGTCTTGAAAACATCAGTATCTTTCACCCTCAACTGGTGATAACCGGAACGCAGATCAATCTTGGAGAATACCGAAGCTCCCTGGAACTGATCAAATAAATCCTCAATCCGCGGAAGTGGGTATTTATTCTTCACTGTAACCCTGTTCAACTCCCGGTAATCAATATAGAGCCTCATAGAACCATCCTTCTTCTTCACAAATAAGACTGGCGCGCCCCATGGAGAAAAACTCGGGCGGATGAACTCCTTGTCAAGAAGTTCCTGAATCTGCTTCTTAAGTTCTACCATCTCTGTCGGCGCTAGTCGGTACGGTGCTTTTGAGATCGGAACCGTACCTGGCATAAGCTCAATAGAAAACTCCACTTCTCGCTCGGGTGGCATACCAGAGACGTCTTCGGGAAAAGCGTCTAGAAAATCTCTAATAATAGGGACATCTGAGGCTGACTGACTGGGTGCCTCGGGGACAGATATAAAGGTTGCTAAAAACGCCTGACACCCTCTATGCATGAGCTTCCTAGCCTGGACACAAGGTATAATGCGCGGTAAAGGAAAGTACATGTCTGGTTCGAATAAGAACTGCGCCATCCCAGGCGATCGGACTAGAACAGATCTCCGCTGGAAGTCAATCAAAACTCTGTTCTGCAATAGCCAGTCCATCCCTAGAATGATGTCAAACTCTGGCATCGGCAGTACGATAAGATCCGCATAAACAAGATTGCCATGAAGCTCGAGGTCTATGTCTCGGATCACATTAGTAGCTGTCATCTCCTCACCAGAAGGCAATACTACTGAATAGGCTATATCTAGCCCAATGGTCTTGACCTTGAGAAAATTACAAAGAGCTCCGAAATAAAAGAGTGACTAGCCCCTGAATCTATCAAGGCTTTCGTAGCGGAACTGGATATAAAAATTCTCTCTGAAAGATTGGAACTTCAAGTTGAACCCAATAATAACTAGAACTAACTTAATAGACATGCAAAGGCCAGAGTTCTTCTAAACTAAATTCCCGAAAATAACACTGATTAGAGCATGCAATCCTATCATCAATTCTATGTTCAAAATCTTAACCCAGATTCCCAAAACATCGAATTTCAAATATAAACTTAAAGCTGTAAGATACTTGTCATAAGCATGGTCTCCGGGTTCGTCTCTATCGCATGAAGGGAAAAAACTCTGCCTTTGGTAGGCAGACTCCCACGAGGGCACTGCTGCAGTAAGTGGTCTGGACTACCACACTTATAACACTTCCCTGAGCCATACATACGTGCTCCAGGATGGCGGCGTGTGCACTTGGGACAGACTGGGTGCTCAAAGGTCCTCGAGACTGTCCGTCCCTGCGGCTGCTGCTGCTGCCGTTCTCTGTTCCTGGGTGGGCCGTGGAAATGCCTCTTGTTCTGATGCTGCTGTTGAGGAGGAGGGCGGTGCGGTACTTGGACGGGTCGCTTGCCCTAGCGATCCTTCTCAATGTCAATTTGATCTTGCTCTCCAGCAAGAGCTCTAGAAACGGCGACTTCAAAAGTGGTAGGGCCAGCCACCCTAACATCACGGCGCAAGATCGGCCGCAGACCATCCAGAAAGTGTCTCAACTTTGCTTCGGCATCGTTGGCAATTAGGGGCACAAAATGGCAACCCCTCTCGAACTTACGGATGAACTCCGTAACAGTCATATCTCCCTGCCTCAGGGTCATGAACTCCCTGGTCAACCTGGAACGCACCTCATCTGTAAAATATTTGGAGTAGAATACCTCTGTGAAGCGCGTCCAACTCAGTGTAGCCAAGTTCAGGGCTACTGCTGCTCCTTCCCACCATAAGCGGGCATCTCCTACGAATAGATAGGTGGCACAATGAACTCTGTCCGCATCTCCAAGCTCCATGAACTCGAAGATAACCTCGAGGGACTTAATCCAGCCCTCGACAATCATAGGATCTGTCGTCCCTGAAAACTCCTTCGGTCGCATCTTCATAAACCTCTCATAAGTAGCCTCGGGCCCTGTCGGCCTGGCAGCCACATCATTGTTCCCCGCAAACTGTGCGAAGAACTGAGTCATCCCAGCTAGTATCTGGGCATTCATGTCAGGTGGAGGGGGTGGAGGTCCGTTCGTCTGCTGCCTCTGATCCTCCCTGTCCTCCTGGCGAGGCTCATCATCTCTCGTACGCTCAAGAATGCGTCTAGGAGGCATACTGTTCCATACATATAACCCATACGTAACTAACAAGCATAATTTCTATTATTTCTTTAAAATTAAATAAATACTGCATAATCATAATCTTGACATAAATCATTTCATGGAAACATGCTGTAAAAATATTTCATGCTTTAAACGAAATGCGTAAAAGTAAAACTTACAGACCGAAGACGTGACTTCGTGAGATTCTCATGGTCAGTAGTAGTACAACCCTTTACAAGAACATAGGCTCTGATACCAGCTGTAGAGGTCCGAAATTCGCATTTGAAAATTTGCGGAAAATTTGAAATTTTCTTTTCAAAGGTACATAACTTGCCTCATTCATAAAGTAAACTGAATAAAAGTTTTAAGGTTTAATGTAACAGCGGAATAAAAGTTTTAAATGTCAAAATAGCAGCGGAAGTAAATATCTGTTTCAAACAACTTAAAATAAATAATCGCGATAAAATGAGTTTGCATAAAATAATAAATAAACTGATAAATGAGGTCCTCGGGTTCCTACTACTACCGACCCAAGATGGCTCACTGGTCCCCGCCCTCGGTCCCGACCTCATCAGTACCTACAACAATCAAGTCTAGTGAGTCTAAAGACTCAGCGTGCATATATCGTAGATAACAAGTAAATATATCATAAAAATTTCATGCCGTGAAAAGATATCATGTCGTAAAGCATAACGTGAAAATATCTTGTCATGAGTAATTATAAATACGTGCATAACTGAACTGAAAATCGTAAGTGAAATGTTTGCTCGATAAAGCCCTGTCATGAAATAGCATATAATAATTTTCTGTTGAGAATATGTTCTACGCAAGTGGCCCATAACGTGAAATGAATCGTCAAATCAGACTAAACCACAGTATACTGGGCGGTAGAGATCATCACAGCCCTTGGACTGGATATCCGTACCAATACATGAACATGAACTGAACCGGTCAGTGACCACCGGATGAAGTAATAATCCTATGTTAAGCTGCAATCCCATGAACGTGAGGTGGCCACAAGCAATATCGCATATATCTAAAAAATGAACATTTTATATTTTTATGCACGTAATATAATTAAATATCCTGTATTATTTTACCGAATGGATTGGATCGTTCCCAGGCTCGCTGCGACCTAAATATAACATGAGGAACATGCAAATAACTTAACTTGACCGAACTTCGTAATTGAATCCAAAAACGAGACAATTACGCCCAACTAACTTAGTATTCAACCATGAATTCTTAAAAACCTGAACCAACACCGAACCATCATTTAGTCATGATTAAAATACACTTAAAATGATGAAATAATGCTCCTAAAATTTCAGTACTTCGAAATTTGGTGAATGGAGGCCAAAAACATTAAACGCTCTTTCGAGAGTCACTTTGGCACGTTGCACCGTAAATTCTCGTACTACCTCTAAACTTAACCGAATCACTAACGGCCAAAAACGTGGCCTTAATAACTCAATGAGGCATTGTCCATTCCAAGGCCATAGGCTAAAAGCAAACCAAGAACTAAAACGAGCCTCTGAACCGAAGCACCACCTTGCTGTCCAAAATTACAGCAGCAGCGCTTGTGCTTGCATGCTTTGTTTTCGCAACTAATGGCCATTGGGGCTTGAACCACTGACCAGAGTCTCTTACCAACATTCTAAGGTATTGTTTGAACCATGGCTAAGGGCCCTAGGCCAGCCACAATCCAAACCACACCAGCAACAACTCGAAACTCTCACCCGAGAACGCATATGCACGCGTGGGGTGTTGCAATTGTTCTTGCTGTCATGGACCATTCCAGTGGCCATTTGATTGACCATGACATGATCTAGACATCATGAGGTATTGTATGAACCATGGTAAAGGGCTAAAAAGCCAACCAAGATCAACCCAACACCATAAACTCGAAACTCACACATGCAGAAAATAAAAGGGTTGAAGGGGCTTGTCTTGTTTTGTTTTGAAATACCGCTGCAACCATGAACCAAGCCTTGAAAGGCTGACATGGTCACGTCTTAGACAAGCCAAGAGAGGTTCTAACCATGGCTACAGCCCCTAGGGCAGCCAAGATCAGAATCTCCACCTTAGACAATACACATGCAAATTCGAGACACAAAGTGACATGCTTGGGGATTTGCTGTCAAAACTCTATCTCCAGCGTCTAGGGGCTGGAACCAACATTCTTACATGACCCTAACATGTCCTAGTACATGTATAGATGCAGCCTTGAGCCCTTGGAATCGAGCCAACCACCTTAACCCACAAAACAAGCAATCCGTGAGGTACAAAGAGAGAGCCAAAATAATTCTGTGCATTTTTGAAAATGTTGCTATCATGAATTTCGGTTTTCTTGCATTAAAATCATGTACATGTGATGATTAAAAATACCTATATGACTTGACTGAGGAGTGAAAGAAAATATAAACATGCCTGGATTTTGTTTGAAAGAAAACAAACTAATACGGCGATGCGGCGCGGCGGAGACGGAGAGCTTTTTTTACTAGTTTTCTCTCTAGTTTTCTTCTAGGAGACTCACGATTTTCTTGATGAAAATGCTCTGAAATTTGAGAATGGTGAGGGAGGAATGAAGGCTAGGAATGATGGGAAAGTCTACAAATAAAATGGGATAGAATGGCAAGATCCTAACTTTCTATCCTAGTTGTTAGCTAGATAAGGAATGAGATGTCATATGGTGGGATTGAGGGGTGATTTATGGGAGTGTGATGACCGATTCTACCTATCAAAACAAGGCAAGGATATTGATTGATTATTAATTAACGGTGATTAAAAATGAAGGGGTTATCATACCAAGGAATAATAAGGAAAGAGGATCAAAATGGAGAGTTGACAATCAAGTTTAAATCTCTAAGGGGTGGCCGAAATCTTGCTTGGTCAAGGAGGGAAAATATTGCTTAATCAATGTATTTTAAATCTTTAGAGTTTTATCTACCCATTCAATATTTTAGTGAATTAAGTAATTAATTAGTTTAGTAATTATCTTGCATGCATGGCAATTTCTTTAAAGTAACTTACTAACATGTAAATTTATAATTTATTATATAAAGTAAGCCTAGATTAACTTATCTCAATTGATCACATATTTTAATTTAGGCTTTTAATTAAATTATTGGGCATAAAAGAACTTATTTACTACTAACTTCAATTAATTAATTAAATTCCTAAACATTCTTTTACATAAAAATAAATTATTCTTTATCTTAAATTAAGTATAAGAATATTTTCTCATTATTAAAAATTTATCTCATTACTTCAACTCCAGTCCGGCCTCGCTTATTTAACTGAAAAGACAAAACTAAACTACTGCATAAAATAATTAAATTTAAAGAAAAGAATTTAAATCCTCATGCATGAAATCACTTTAATTTAAATAATAGTAATTATGCATGGCTTATACGTAGTCTGATCTACGGGTTCTACATAAACCCAATATGCATGCAGGAACATAATATCAACAATATAAGATGCACATAAATCGAACTTAAAACATAACATGCTGAAATCATTACTTAATGCTTAACACATAACATAATTCAAAGCTTTAAAACTTACAGACTTGAGGTGTGGCTTCGGGAGCTTCTCGCGACTAGCAGTAGGTGTAACCCTTTACAAGAACACCGCTCTGATATCAACTGTAATGTACCGTACTTTTAAACTACTTGAAATTTGCGGAAAAATAAAAATTTTCTTAAATATGAAATAAACTTTCAAATTGTGATAATCCATAATGCGTTCTCAAAAATAACTGCAACCAAACGTTCGAAATTAAAATTTTTTGCTAAAGCATTTAACTAGACATCATGACAGTAATATAAAATCAGAGTATTTGAAACTTTCATAAATTCTTAAAAACATGACGGTCCTCGAGTTTAGCCTCCCGCTCAGTCCAAACCAGCTCACTGGTCCTCACCCCTCGTCTCCTTGAATGCATCCTCACCTACATCGATCAAGTCTAGTGAGTCTAAAGACTCAACATGTATAAACTAGAAGTAACGAGTAACACGTAATAAAATCACATGCAACTTTAAAATAGAGCGTCCGTACTTGAAACTTGAACTTGCATACTTAAAAGCTTGAACGTAACATACTTGAAACTTGTACATACATACATAAACATAGATGTGCAATTATCATAAGACTTTTCTTAAACATGCTTGCATACATGTACATACATGAACATTCATAAACTTCATCATTTTGCGTAGAGGCATGTTTCAAAGCAAGTGACTCATACATAAATATTCCTGATCAGACTAAACCAAAGTATTGGGCTGACAGGGAAGAAGCACTGCCACATACATGAGATCCCCGTTCATGCTTTAACGGGTGGATTGGTCCCTGGTCATGCTTTACTGCTTTTCAATCCTGATCTAAACCCGTTCATGATTTAACGGGATGGATTGGTCCCTGGTCATTCTTTACCGCTTTCCAATCCCATACATAAATTGGTCACAAGATATTTATCATACCTCAAAAACTTAAAAATATTTTCTTCGCACGTCGAACATACTTACTTACTTGGCGTTGAGGGATTCGTTGGATCTCGCTTGGGTCACTGCTGCATATACTAACGTGATTACATGTACTTAACTTTCATAGCTTAGACGTAGGTACTCATGCTCACCACCGAAGTAATTAAATAGCTTATGACATTCTAGATCACTCGGGACCTGACCTCGTTAAATCAACGCACTAACCCATGACATCGAACCCCGAACAATCTCTTAAATGATGTGTGAACATTTCCCAACAATAAAAGACATGGACTCACGATTGGAACCTAAAGCTAAATGAAAACCAAACATTTTTTACATATGGAGCCGCGCTCGGGCAGTAAAACTTTACCGCTCGAGCGCCAGGGTCCGCGCTCGGGCGGTAACAAATTACAGCTCGGGCTCCGAGTTTCTGGAAATTTTCCTTCGGATAGAAAGAGTGGCGCTCGGGCGGTAAAAAGTTACCGCTCGGGCGCCGAGCAACCGCACTCCGCGACTTGCAATACTAAAATAATAAGATTCGTGAACCAATCCATCGAGACTCATCCTAGGAAACTATGACGCTGACCCGATCCATAAAGACGCCCCGAACATTCCCAAAGAAACGACGCACCACACCCAACGCAATAAAACCCATAAACTCAAATTTTGACACCAATTGTTTCCTACGATTTTAACGACACGAAACAAAGCAACCAAACTCATCCCAAAATCATACTCCATATACCTAACACAGCAGCGATCACCTGACGGTTCCCAACGAAGCCAGCAACAAATAAACTTAAAGAACACAACAATAGCATAATTTTCAGAAAACGCAGTTTGAGCAGTCCCACGAAAAACACCATAACTCACTCATTTCTTATATAAATATTTTGAATTTACTGTCAAATCGAAGGTATCAAAAATTTCTACGTTTTATATGTTTAAAGATTTTCCAAAAAATCGACTTAAAAGTCGCAGTATTTAAAATTACAGAAAACTTCGAGTTTTGAGATCTAAAACTGTTTCAAAACCGATCCAACAAATTTTTGATCAAAATTTTGCATAACATTCACATGTTTTCATACAATAAACATCAAAATATTTACTATGACAAGATCGATGCAGAAAAGAAAAAATATACATGTCTTTTGATAAATAAAACTAACGAAACGACGATATCGACGCGGGAAGGATGCGAGAGACGATCCGGGACGAACGTGGCGTGATTTTCTAGCAATAAAACCAACAAAATTTTGCTGGAAGGTATAGAAGGAGGGTGCGGCTGCTCTTAGTTGGAGGAACCCTAGGTTTTCTCCTCTCCAAAAATATTAAAATCTGAATTGAAATGTGTGTGTGTTGTGTGTGTTAAAACATGTTTGTGTGTGTGTGTCTCGGTGTGTGTGTGTGTAGTCAAATTAGGGGATTAAAATATTGCTTAATAAAAAATTAACCCCTAATTAAAAGTTAATTAAACACTAACTAAAATACTAACTCCTCACAAAATACTAGCATCTTAAAAATTGAAATAAAATACACAATAAATACACCTTTTAAAATTTTGAAATTTTAGAATTACCTAATAACCAAATTAGGCTTTTAAAATGCTACAACTAAATAAATTATTTAAAATGCCCCAAACTTAACTTAAAAATAAAGTACCACATTTAAAAATTGCCAAAATCGTCACCGGTCTCTTTTTCTCGATTCCGCATCGAAGTCTGAAACATGAAACTCGTGAAATATTTTAACGTGCATCACATAAAACATTAAAATATTGCAATTTAAATAAATGCATCGCTAAATCTCATTTTAAATAAATCATGATCACTAAAAATGATTTTAAACTTAAATAAAAGATTTAACAATTAAATAAATTCATGGGATTTACGCGTACTGATTTTGCGCTCTACACTTACACCGCCTCCCATTAGGCTGTCACATCCATTCCCACCGAATGGCTTCCTGACTTTGGCGCTTCTCATCATGTGACGTCGGATCTTTCAAACCTCTCACTTCATTCATCTTATGATGGTTTTGATTCCATCATAGTTGGAAATAGCACTAGTTTATCTATTTCACATACTGGCACTATTGTGCTGCCCACTTCTTCATATGAGTTATCACTTTTAATGTTCTTTGTGTTCCATCTATGGATAAAAATTTATATTATGTATCCAACTCTTCCTCACTAAAAATGTTTTTGTGTCCTTTCTTCCATCTTATTTCCAGGTGAATGATCTAGCCACAGGGGATCTGCTTCTCACTGGACCATGTGAAGGATCGTGTGTGCTAGCACCTTTGAAGATGCTTCAAACACAATATTCTCCAATGATCTGCAATAGCTCGTGTTCTAAGAATGTTAATATCAATGAATTAAATCGAGTTTGGTTTAAAAACCAAGCGAAGAAACTCGAAGTAATCCTTTGTGAAGAAACCTGTTATATTAGAAAAAAAGTTAACTTATGTAAACTGAATAACTGAAAAGCAGGGGATCAGTTGTCGCATATATCAGTTCAGTTATTGTAAGAACTGAACTGACGGATTCTCTAACTGATCAAGTCAGTTTGAAAACAGTATTTAATCAATTAAATACATAAGATATGTTTATGGATGTTCGGAGACATCAACTGCTCCTACGTGTCACCCCTTCTACCACCTCGGGTAAGATCCATTAGAAGACTTTGATTTATACAACTACTTGTACAAACCCATCTAGCTTAGGATTTACCCACTGCCTAACTGAACTCCTAGTCTAGACTAAAGGCAGCACCTTCCAACCAATACTTCTTTAATGTCTATGTGAGAAATACTACATACACAAGTTTTATGTCTTTGTGCAAGACTGTATTTGAGTGGTGGTGAGTGTGTTCGTGTGTGAGAACTGAACAAAGATATTCCACACACTGAGGGAAATAAACTTTTAACTTAAGCTGATAACACGTTGAAGTGTTCCTCTGTGCTGATTTGCTTCTTGAAAGCTGATAAACATTTAGCGTGCCCTCTATTTTCTTTTTCTCTATGTATTTCCATATCTTCTCTATCTGTTTCGTCTTCACTGATCTCCTCTTTATATAGGCGGGGAATTGATCGTATAGTGAAACTCAATTTTTGTATCCGTTGCATCTTGAATTCGTTTCTTGGACTCTGTTTCTCGACTTTTTGACTGCCTTTCTGAAACATTTTGTCTTTAATGCTCTGATGCAACGTTCATTATTCTCATTTGATTGAACATTTGCTTTGTACCTTTGTGTATAGCTGAAATCCACTGAATGAGTTTGTCTTCATCTACAATTGAAAGATTCTTAACTGACGCTCCGAACTAGTCAGCGGAACTGATCTTCAGTTGGGCTGGTGAAATCAGTTGAACTGATTTTAATCTCGTTCAGTTGAACTGATCAGCTAGGCTTCTTCATCAGTTGAACACTCTTTCGACTGGCCAGGCTTCTGAGGTTCTCCTGCTGATTCACATATCAACTGGACGATCAGCTGAACTGCTCATTTGACATATCAGTTCGCATGATTCAGTTTGTGCGAACAATTGGGTCTTTAGTTGCGATTTAGATTCCTCAAAACTGAACCTAGCTTCTCCACACTTAAGGTAAATAATTAGTAACACAAAGTAACAAGTTTTGTTAACATCAAAATTAAGATTGCGAACTTTAAAAAGTTCCAACAATCTCCCCCTTTTTGATGATCACAAAACTTTAATAGTTTAGAACAATATATTCAGTTCAAGGGTTAGTCCATTTAAACATCGTTAAAATCTCCCCCTCAAGAACTGAGTTAAAGACGATTTATAAAATCAATTTAATGATTGATGGTAAAAGAAAAACTCCCCTCAAAAACTGAATTGAAAATCTCTTTAAAAAACAGAGTTAAGAGAACACCTTCAGTTGAAGAAAAGAAATCTCCTCCTCAACAACTGAATTTTAAAAATTGATTGAAAAACAATTTTACAGTTTGAGTACAAGAAAAACTCCCCCTAAAAAACTGAATAAAAGCTTGTATTTGAAAAGTAATTATCTAAGCATTCATTCAGAAGTTATAGTCATTCAAGCAACGTAGACAAGAAATCTGGAAATATCCATTCAGTCACAACGAAACACAGTTGGATAAACATGATGTTCATTTAATCAAATAAATTTCATGGTATTTTACATTTGAGTACATACATCAGTTGAAAGGAAAATTGCTATTATAATAGTATATTTTAAACAACATCAGATATCAGTCAGTTTATGTGTGACAGAACTGGATATACCAACAATTTGTTGCCTTGACTGCTTGAAATGCTGCATCGGTCGTGAGTTCAATTTTCTAGAGAAACGAGCTAATTTGCCTTGAACTTGATATCTGTGCTTCCCCAACTGGTTGAGCAGACTCAAACTAGGCTAAAACGGAATACAGCTGGTGATTGAATAAACCAACGTCCTAGCATGGATGAGTATCATCTGAAGAACAGCTGACCTGGAAGGCTTGCAACTGAAATCTTTTTCATTGAACAATTTAGCTGTGCATCTTGACAGATGAAGCACAGGTCTCTGCAAGCTGATTAAAACCCCAAAGCTAATAGTCGAGAGAAGTGGCGACGATATTAGTTGCAGAAAGAATCCTCTCAACCCTTCGCAATGAGTGATAGATAAAAAATTTCAAATAGTTTTGAAAATAGTATGATATACTTTTAAATAGCTTTTAAACTATTTTAAAGTAACAAATTTTAAAACACAGTTTTCTTCAAATGTTCTTCTTAGAACATGTTGGGATCGATTAGGGGGGTAATCGTTGAGCTACAATAGGTCGGTTCTTGAAATATTGAACACCGATGAATTAAATCTAGATTGGTGTTCAAACCAAGCGGAAAATACTCGAAATAATCCTTCGTAGAAACCGAATAAATATTTTGTAAACCATTTAAAATATATGCACGTTGAATGAGGAAAAATATTTTGGTTGAAGCATTTTATCAAATACTTGGTATGCAACATTTTGGTATTTGAAGAACACATAAAATGCTTCAACAATGCATCTTTAAAACAGTGAAAATGATAAGCAAATGCAATAAACAAATAGACACGAATTTTTTTATGGATGTTCGGAGATTTCAAACACTCCTACGTCACCCCTTCTTCCCCTTGGGAAGGATCCACAAGAAGGCTTTGATTTATACAACTACTTGTACAAACCCATTCCGGAAGGGCAGCACCCAACTAGAACTCCTAGCACTCAAGATTGTAGGCAGCACCTCACAATCAGCATATTGTTTAATGTCTCATATGCAAAGACTACATACACAAGTTTATTGTCTTTGTGCAAGACTCACTCAACTAATCTTTGAAGTTCAACTCTCTTGTATATGTGTGAGTGATTGTGTGTGAAGAATTTATCATTTACAGTGTATATCTCAAATGTATCCTCACACAAGGGCTTGTGCTCTCAACTAGCTGATATCTTCATGCTAACTGCCCATGCTTTGAATCCACTTCAAAAGCTATTGTTTGATCTTCAATATGTTGTATTTATAGGCTCCAACACTGATATATACGTTAGACACAAGAATATGACCGTTGGAAAGTTTCTGTACTGTTTCTGGAATTGCAACGATCAAATTCGTCTTGCTGGACATTTTCTCGACTGGTCAACTCTGGTCAACTGGTCAATCAGTTCAACTGGTTCAGTTGGTCTGGTTCAGTGCAACTGCTTCATTTGGACTGGTTCAACTGGTCTTCAGCTGGTCTGGTTCAGTTTCAGCTGATTCAGTTCAGCTGGTCTGGTTCAACTGGTCTTCAGCTGGTCTGGTTTAGTTTCAGTTGATCAGCAGCTGGTTCAGTTCAGTTGGTTGGTCAGCTGGTCAGCAATTGGTTCAGTTGGTTCAGTTTCAGCTGATGTGCTGAAATCAGCCTAGCTGATTTCAGTTCCTGCAGAACCAATAATTTTATCGTCATTTATCAGCATCTTAAGCTTTGATTCAGACTTTGACTTCTAAAGATGATTTGTAGATCATCGTCTTATCTTTCCAACGCATACTGAATTGCTTCATTTCGATAACCGAGCTGAGAGATATGACCAAAATACCGCAGCTGCTCAAATCAACTGATTGCTGTTTTCGTGTGATCAGTTCGGTAATTGAGCGATCAGTTAGACCATGATAACATCCGATTTTGCCCAACTGACGTGAATTACGATTTGTTCCAAATTGAGTTTTCTAATCAGTCCCATTCGCAGATTGTCATTTGGATAATCCAATTGAGATATATCATCAAAATACCGAAACTCGCCAAAAATTCAGTTTGTGCAAAATTCAGTTTCAGCTTGCTTCTTGTGTTTGCAACTTCACACTTGAGTAAATATGTTAGAAACACAATAACAAGTTTTGTTAACATCAAAATCAAGATTGCGAACTTGAAAAGTTCCAACAATCTCCCCCTTTTTGATGATCACAAAACTTGGATAAACAATCAACACAACTAACATATTTCCCCCCCTTTTTGTGTGAATCAAAAAGTCATATTTTCAAAACATTTTAAACAAAATTTTCTCCCCCTCAATATTTAAAAATAATAACTCCATTAAAATTACAATGATTTCTCCCCCTATATTTTTGAAAATTTGAAAATTAAAAAAGAAGAAGGATAACTAACCAATTTTCTCCATGGCTCATTTTCTGCTGCAGCACATATGCTCTGCCTTCAACGAATAAACTGTATTTTCTCGAGCATAATTAGGCTGCAAATTTTATACCGTTGTAAACCTCTACGAGTCTAGTTTGCAACGCAAAAAACGGTTTGTCATTTGGACACTCGAGCAAGGAGATATGCCATTTTTCCTACGGTCGCTGCAAGCTGCGCGAAAATTCAGTTTTGCATATATATGTGTAAAAAATCTGAAATTTTCGAATTTTAAACATCAAAATCAGTTTCAATGTTCTTTCAAGAACAACCTGCTCTGATACCAATTGTTGGGATCGATTAGGGGGGTAATCGTTGGGCTACAATAGCTCGGTTCTTGAAATATTGAACACCGATGAATTAAATCGAGTTTGGTGTTCAAACCAAGCGGAAAATACTCGAAATAATCCTTCGTAGAAACCGAATAAATATTTTGTAAACCATTTAAAATATATGCACGTTGAATGAGTAAAAATATTTTGGTTGAAGCATTTTATCAAATACTTGGTATGCAACATTTTGGTATTTGAAGAACACATAAAATGCTTCAACAATGCATCTTTAAAAACAGTAAAAATGATAAGCAAATGCAATAAACAAATAGACACGAATTTTTTTATGGATTTTCGGAGATTTCAAACACTCCTACGTCACCCCTTCTTCCCCTTGGGAAGGATCCACAAGAAGACTTTGATTTATACAACTACTTGTACAAACCCATTCCGGAAGGGCAGCACCCAACTAGAACTCCTAGCACTCAAGATTGTAGGCAGCACCTCACAATCAGCATATTGTTTAATGTCTCATATGCAAAGACTACATACACAAGTTTATTGTCTTTGTGCAAGACTCACTCAACTAATCTTTGAAGTTCAACTCTCTTGTATATGTGTGAGTGATTGTGTGTGAAGAATTTATCATTTACAGTGTATATCTCAAATGTATCCTCACACAAGGGCTTGTGCTCTCAACTAGCTGATATCTTCATGCTAACTGCACATGCTTTGAATCCACTTCAAAAGCTATTTTTTGATCTTCAATATGTTGTATTTATAGGCTCCAACACTGATATATACGTTAGACACAAGAATATGACCGTTGGAAAGCTTCTGTACTGTTTCTGGAATTGCAACGGTCAAATTCGTCTTGCTGGACATTTTCTCGACTTGTCAACTCTGGTCAACTGGTCAACTCAACTGGTCAATCAGTTCAACTGGTTCAGTTGGACTGGTTCAACTGGTCTTCAGCTGGTCTGGTTCAGTTTCAGCTGATTCAGTTCAGCTGGTCTGGTTTAACTGGTCTTCAGCTGGTCTGGTTTAGTTTCAGTTGGTCAGCAGCTGGTTCAGTTCAGTTGGTTGTTCAGTTGGTTCAGTTTCAGCTGATGTGCTGAAATCAGCCTAGCTGATTTCAGTTTGTGCAGAACCAGTAACTTCATTGTCATTTATCAGCATCTTAAGCTTTGATTTAGACTTTGACTTCTGAAGATGATTTGTAGATCATCGTCTTATCTTTCCAACGCATAATGAATCGCTTAATTTCGATAACCGAGCTGAGAGATATGACGAAAATACCGCAGCTGCTCAAACTCAACTGATTGCTATTTTCGTGTGATCAGTTCGGTAATAGAGCGATCAGTTAGACCATGATAACATCCGATTTTGCCCAACTGACGTGAATTACAATTTGTTCCAAATTGAGTTTTATAATCAGTCCCATTGGCAGATTGTCATTTGGATAATCCAGTTGAGAGATATCATCAAAATACCGAAGCTCGCCAGAAATTCAATTTGTGCAAAATTCAGTTTCAGCTTGCTTCTTGTGTTTGCAACTTCACACTTGAGTAAATATGTTAGAAACACAATAACAAGTTTTGTTAACATCAAAATCAAGATTGCAAACTTGAAAAGTTCCAACAGAATAGCTGACTCTAATACCAATTGAAGGATCGTGTGTGCTAGCACCTTCGAAGATGCTTCAAACACAATATTCTCCAATGAGCTGCAATAGCTTGTGTTCTAAAAATGTTAACACCGACGAATTAAATCGAGTTTGGTTTCACAACCAAGCGGAAGAAACTCAAAGTAATTCTTTGTGAAGAAACCTGTTATATTAGAAAATATTTTAACTTATGTAAACTATATAACTGAAAAGTAGGGGATCAGTTGTCCCATATATCAGTTCAGTTGATGCTCTAACTGATCAAGTCAGTTTCAAAACAGTAGTTAATCAGTTAAATACACAAGATATGTTTATGGATGTTCGGAAACTTCAACTGCTCCTATGTCACCCCTTCTACCACCTCGGGTAGGATCCACTAGAAGACTTTGATTTATGCAACTACTTGTACAAACCCACCCAGCTTAGAACTTACCCACTGCCTAACTGAACTAGGGATCTAGATTGAAGGCAGCACCTTCCAGCTGACACTTCTTTAAGGTCTATGTGAGAAAGAGTACATACACAAGTGGTGGTGAGTGTGTTCGTGTGTGAGAACTGAACAAGGACGTTCTCACACACTGAGGGAAATAATCTTCTAAACTAAGCTGAAAACACGTCGAAGTGTCTCTCAGGGCTGATTTGCTTCTTGAAAGCAGATAAGCATTTAGCCTGCCTTCTCTTTTCTTTTTCTCTATGTATTTTCCATATCTTCTCTATCTGTTTCATCTTCACTGACCTCCCCTTTATATAGGCGGGGAAATGATCTACCACCTCAGGTAGGATTCACTAGAAGACTTTGATTTATACAACCACTTGTACAAACCCACCCAGCTTAGGACTTACAAACTGCCAAACTGAACTCCTAGTCTAGACTGAAGGCAGCACCTTCCAGCCAACACTTCTTTAAGGTCTATGTGAGAAAGAGTACATACATAAGTTTTACGTCTTTGTGCAAAACTATATTTGAGTGGTGGTGAGTGTGTTCGTGTGTGAGAACTGAATAAGGATGTTCTCACACACTAAGGGAAATAATATTCAAAACTAAGCTGATAACACGTCGAAGTGTCTCTCTGGGCTGATTTGCTTCTTGAAAGCTGATAAGCATTTAGCCTGCCCTCTCTTTTATTTTTCTCTATGTATTTTCCATATCTTCTCTATCTGTTTCGTCTTCACTAATCTCCTCTTTATATAGGCAGGGAACTGATCGTACAGTGAGACTCAATTATTGTACTCGACTTTTCGACTGCCCTTCTGAAATGTTTTGTCATTAATGCTCTGATGCAACGTTCATTATTGTCCTTTGACTGGACAATTGCTTTGTACCTTTGTGTATAGGTGTAATCCACTGAATGATTTTGTCTTCATCTACACATAAAAGATTTTAAACTGACGCTCCGAACTAGTCAGCTGAATTGATCTTCAGTTGGGCTGGTGAAATCAGTTGACTAGTCAGTTGAACTGATTTCACTCTCATTCAATTGAACTGATCAGCTGAGCTTATTCATCAGTTGAACACTCCTTTGGCTGGCCAGGCTTCTGACGTTCTCACACACTGAGGGAAATAATCTTCTAAACTAAGCTGATAACACGTCGAAGTGTCTCTCTGGGCTGATTTTCTTCTTGAAAGCTGATAAGCATTTAGCCTGCCTTCTCTTTTCTTTTTCTCTATGTATTTTCCATATCTTCTCTATCTGTTTCATCTTCACTGATCTCCTCTTTATATAGGCGGGGAACTGATCTACCACCTCGGGTAGGATCCACTAGAAGACTTTGATTTATACAACCACTTGTACAAACCCACCCAGCTTAGGACTTACAAACTGCCTAACTGAACTCCTAGTCTAGACTGAAGGCAACACTTTTCAGCCAACACTTCTTTAAGGTCTATGTGAGAAAGAGTACATACATAAGTTTTACGTCTTTGTGCAAGACTATATTTGAGTGGTGGTGAGTGTGTTCGTGTGTGAGAACTGAATAAGGATGTTTTCACACACGAAGGGAAATAATATTCAAAACTAAGCTGATAACACGTCGAAGTGTCTCTCTGGGCTGATTTCCTTCTTGAAAGCTGATAAGCATTTAGCCTGCCCTCTCTTTTATTTTTCTCTATGTATTTTCCATATCTTCTCTATCTGTTTCGTCTTCACTAATCTCCTCTTTATATAGGCAGGGAACTGATCGTACAGTGAGACTCAATTATTGTACTCGACTTTTCGACTGCCCTTCTGAAATGTTTTGTCATTAATGCTCTGATGCAACGTTCATTATTGTCCTTTGACTGGACAATTGCTTTGTACCTTTGTGTATAGCTGTAATCCACTGAATGATTTTGTCTTCATCTACAAATGAAAGATTTTTAACTGACGCTCCGAACTAGTCAGCTGAATTGATCTTCAGTTGGGCTGGTGAAATCAGTTGACTAGTCAGTTGAACTGATTTCACTCTCGTTCAATTGAACTGATCAGCTGAGCTTATTCATCAGTTGAACACTCCTTTGGCTGGCCAGGCTTCTGATGTTCTCCTGCTGATTCACCTATCAACTAGACGATCAGCTGAACTGCTCATTTGACATATCAGTTCGCCTGATTCATTTTGTGCGAACAGTTGGGTCTGCACTTGCAATTTAGATTTCTCAAAACTGAACCTAGCTTCTGTACACTTAAGGTAAAACATTAGTAACACAAAATAACAAGTTTTGTTGACATCAAAATTAAGATTGCAAGCTTTGAAAAGTTCCAACACCATGTAACAATGGTGTTTATGTCTGCCCCCTTCTTACTGCATCTTTCTTTTCTCCCTTGGCGTATCTCCGTGTCTCTGCGTCTAGCCCCTATGGCATGCTAGCATTGGTCATGCATCGTCTGAAGTTCTGCGTCACTTAGTGTCCTCTAGAGTTCTCCCGGTGTCTCTGAGTTCTTTTCCAGTTTCTCATTGTAATTCTTGCAATATTAATAAAAGTCACAAACTTCCATCTTTTGCTTCTACTATTACTTCTTCTTCGTCAATCGAGTTAATCTCTCGGATGTATGGACCTCCCCCATTGTTTCCATGGATGGTTATAAATACTACCTTATTTTTGTAATTCATTTCACTATGTATATATGGTTTTATCCTCTCCGTGTTCTCCAGTTACAGGTATCTCGCCGAGTCTCACTTTAAAGAAAAATTATCACCTCTACACTGATACTGGTGGTAAGTTCATTGCTCTCATATCCCTTTTCGCCGAGCATGAAATCTCACACCTCACTACCCAACCTCACACACCTGAACTCAATGGCTATTTTGAACGTCTTCATCACCATATTTTCGAAACCAGTCTCACACTCTTACATTAAGCCTCCTTGTCTTCGACCTTCTGGCATTTTACTTTTGCCACCGCCACATATATCATTAACCGGATGCCAAAACTCAATCTCTCTACGCTCTCGTCCTTTGAGAAACTCTTTCGTCGTCCACCTAATCTTCTTAAAATGCGCATCTTTGGTTGCATGTGTTACCCTTGGCTACGCCCTTATTTCTCTCACAAATTAGCCCCAAAATCATTACCTTGAATCTTCCTCGGCTACTCCCTTACCCAAAGTGCTTATCTTTTCCTTGATGTCTCATCTTCCCACATTTTTGTCTCTCGTCATGTTTGTCTTATCGAGTCTGTCTTCCCTTACACCTCTAGTACAAATTCCTCGATGTTTTCCTCTTCCCCAAATCATGATCCTCCTATGCTCATTATTCCCACATATGCAGCCATCTCAACCTCTATGGCATGCCCTCCGCCAGTCCCGCAGATCACTGGTTAGGATCGGTTTGATGGGTCAAATGTTTAGAAGGGAGGTTGAATAAACACTTAAAGATTTTTGGCTCTTTTCTAAAATATGAATCAGTTTAATAATAAAATGAATTCAATAATCTTGTTGTTGATACAGTCAGTTAACTAGTTTGAAGTGCCGAAATAAATTAACTGACAGATTGTATACTCAAAGAATAAATGAACTGCTGAACACAAAGATTTTTATGGATATTCGGAGATTTCAAACGCTCCTATGTCACCACTTCTATCACAAGGATAGGTTTTCACTAAAAACTTTGATTGATTACAGAAACCGTAATAACCCATTTCAGTTTGGATTTAAACACTGCCAAACTGAAACTCTTAGTTTCTTACGACTTATTAGCACACAAACTGATTATCTTTCGTAGCACAACTGATCTCAGAAGATCGAATATTTCAATGTAAAGTGCTAGTGATTTTGCTCAAATGATAGCTTGAATGCTATAAATATATCTATGAAGTGTGAGCTTTTTGTAAATATCGTAACTTATCTTGTATAACTGATATTTCACTTGTTTCTCTCTTTCAAGATTTCTTAATTCAAAAATCAATCAGCTTCTCACTGAACTCATCTGCTATTTATAGTATTTGCTTCCAACGATAACATTGAATGCATTAATTAATACATCTATTGATTCGTCCTTTCTGAATGTGTCAATATTCTTCTGACAATAGTACGATGTTGCAGTCTGCTATGCGGCGCTCCTTCTGTTAGTTGTAGTCTGCTTAGTATTATTTGTCGGTTTAAAGTTGGTTTAACCGATGACGTGTCAAAGTGACTATTCGACTGACCGATTGTACTAACTTAAGGTGTAACGTCTCGTTCATTTTAAAATTCTACTGGACATTTTTTTATGCTGTGGCCGAAACCATGCTTATATAAAACTATAAAATTTGAAAACATATATTTTGTAAAATCGTTCCACTGCTGAATAAAATAACTACAGTTAAAATTATGAAAAGAGTAACCAAGCTAAACAATTTTCCGTTTAAAAATATAAAACGTCCAGCATATAAAAATCTATTAAAAACCCTCAACATAATAAATTCATCAATCAATTAAAAATTGTTTAAATGTGTTCCCATAATATCATATTATTGCGGAAGAACACAAGGTCCTCGGGTTAACGTGTGCCGCCAGCTCCGCCCGTTCAGTCATCATCACCTCCAGTCTCCTCATCGATATGCTCATCTGCATCATTCACATTTAGTGAGTCTAAAGACTCAACAAACCTGTAACGTTAATAGCAAATACATATACATAACATGCAACAGTGAAAAATACTGTAACAACATACATTTCATGAACTTAAAAGCATAAACGTAAACGTGTCATATGAAATCGTTACATGTCAAAACAGCTCATCATTATCATCATTCATCATTATACATCATTTCCTTCGGCGAAATCAGTTTATTAGTTGTGACTGTCGTATATCATTCATCATTTACGATGGATCCATCATACATAGAACCACGGTACCCGACGACTGTTGAACATCAGTGATAGTATTACCCATCCACTGTACCTAGGCCTCATCATCATCATTTACATATACGTCTTAAGCATTTACATATACTTCGATTGCAAAAACTAATTCTCATCCTTCAAATCATCATCATTTTCATCACTTATAAAATCATGCACATGCGTAAATTTTCTTAAAATCAATCATGCAACGTATATTTCATAAATTCATAAAAATCTTGATCATGATGCATAAACATTTAAAAACATGAAAAATTTTTGCTCAGGGCGCTGCCTAGACTAAAACTCACCCCGGGGTGGAAAATGACAATTTTCCCCCTGGAAACCCAAAATGACCATTTTACCCCTGAATCTCTAAATTTCGACCCGAAGTCTACGAAACTCCTTAAAACGTCCCAAAACATATTTATGAGCATACTTAGACGTAAACTCGAGCCCATTTAAAATTTAAACGATTCGTTTTAAAACTTGGACCGGGTTCTCGTTTTTAACCCGAATCGATTCGAAACTTAACCAAATTTATTCCAACTTTAACTGTGACTTAAACATAGATGACCAGCCTCTAAAAAACACATTCCAGACCACTTGTGACCCACGAAACAAGCACAAAGTTTGCTAGAAATATCCAGCGTATGCACACAATTTTCACAGCTTGAGCGATTTTACAATAAAAATCATATCTCTCTCATTTCTTATCAGAAAATTACGAATTTGCTATCGAATCGAAGATAACACAAAGTGCTACAAATCAACGGATTTCCAGAAAACCAAAAGGTAGGTCTCAGAATTCAAAATACCGAGGGTGACGGGTTTTGGGACACCGAAATTTCACAGCTTGCGCGGATTTACGATATAAATCATATCTCCCTCGTTTCTTATCAGAAAATTACGAATTTGCTATCGAATCAAATATAACACAAAGTGCTACAAATCATATTTTGAACACATTTCCAGAAAACCAACCTATAAATCGCAGAATTCAAAATAACCGAGGGTGACGGGTTTTGTGAAAAACTTCAACAAAAAAAACCGATCAACTCTCGACTTAACCCATCTAACCATCGACCCCAGCCTATTGAAACCCTCTCACCATCGTGTACAGCCCTTAGAAACACAAAAACCGGCAACCCCTTGAACATATACAAGAACACGTGAGTTTTAACAAAAAAGAATGAACATTCATGTCAATTCTTGCATAAAGCCGAAGCTTCAACTAGCCGAAATAAATCCTCATGCATTCATATATGTATCAACAATAATATTGGTGTGAATGAAGAGAAAATGAAGATACATGCGTGCCTTGATGATTATATGCTAGAAAGCTTGAAGGAATGCTCGTCGGGGAGGCACCGGAGAAGCGGGAATGATATTTTCTTGAAGGAAAAAGGGGTGGTCGATGGTTGCTTCTACAATTATCCTTGAATGTGCCGAGGGAAGTTGCTGAAAATGGGGGTGTCGGCTGCTGGTGGTCAGGGGGTGATTAGGGTTAATTAAAATAGGTTTAGGTTAGGATAATGACACCTTAATGGGCCTCTAATCAAATTTTAAAAGGATTAAAATATTTTGAGCACATTTAACAATAAAACAACCCCAACAAGCTCAAACACACTCCCGAAAAATATATTGTTTAGGTAGATTTTTGAAAATATAGTCCGAACACTCAAAAAGTCCCCCGATTCGATAAAATTTACGTAGCAGATAAAAATAAATCCCGGCATGTAAAAATACCCGACCAAGGCCCATTTTCAAAAATCACACTTACATACACCATATTTAAATAATTAAAACTAATTATTCAATAAAAATATTTTTCCTAAATATCCCCCGTCTCCGTTCTTCGCTCGAGCGCGAAATTCAACTTAAAATCTTAATGCATGAAACTTTAATAAACCATGAATTAAAACACATATTCATGAAATAAACATGGACTTAATGCATTAAAACAATTTAATAGAATATAAAAGAAATTTAATAATGTGGGGACCCGGACGCTAATCAAGTTCGTAATCGTCATTGGGATAATTTAATCAATTATACTAAATAGGGTCTAAATTTTTTTTTAAATGCGGAACGTAATGGAAATCATACTCATATTATTATACATATCAGTATAAAATAAGGTACAAGTCATGTACAGCATATAATCAATATAGACTAAGGTTCAACAACTAGCTATCAAGTGTTCAAACCCTACCTACAGCAACATCAAAGTCATTGGTCTCCACTCTAATCATGATCTCTCGTCATCTCCTCGACCCTGATCCTGTCCCACCTGTTGTCATGCACACATACAAACACGACAACAGCCGGATAATTCCGATGAGAATATAATCCCAGTATAAATCAATGAACATGCAATCATATAATCAATATAAAGCATGAAACAGATATCAGATATATATATCAAAGTCTGAAACATAATTAATATCAAACTATCAATTATCCTCGTGACTCCACAACTCAGACTAGACTCAATCCTAGTCTAGGAATCCCGGTTTCCAGATGTTGGTATTCCTATATCGACCAACAGTAATAGAATAAACTCCGATTCTATCCACGTCGATATAACCAAACATCCATTGTCTTGACCTATCCGTCACAGACTGTGGCACTATCGCCAATACACTATCTTGTGACATCGTGCAATGTGCCCGTGGCGATCCCACCACTATCAGGCACTTCTGTCACAAGATCACTCGACTAATACCTGCATTCTATACATCCATAGAACAAGCATATCAAGTCAAAGCAATGAACATAATAATAAGAAGTATGTGATTTAGGGAAACTCAAGTATATCCTACTTGAGTCGATCTCCCAATACCACATTGACGTATACCTTTCGTTCGTAGTCTCGGTCTGAAGCAATATCAGTTCTGAATTCAAGACTGTCTCTGTAAATCTGAAACGACATATCGAGAATAATAATATCAATATTCCATTCTCAATTCAACACTGAATCTAATTAATCTGAACTAATTCAAATCAACGGCATAACGGCACAATCCCGATATCTCCGTCAATACAATATTACCAGATATCAATTACAAATCAGAACACATATCCATTACGATCTGTAATCAATCCATAACTCAAATCTATTCAATTCCCGATCAATATAATCAGAAAATCATAATAATTCCAGAATCAATCCATTCTTCGTTCTGACTTCGATTCTACGGTGTCTAGTATATCAAGAACACTATATATGAAATATATTCAATTCCATCAACATCATAATTTCAAATGGTAATAAAACTCAATAAGACTTACGTCCAGTTGTAGCTCGTGTCGAGAGGAGTACAGCACTGCGTTCGGATTCAAATTCTGATAATCGGATCGAACAAAATCTCAAATTAAACTCAAAGAAAGCTTAAGGGAATTTGAAGGGAATTCTCGCTGATCTTGCTTTTGAATTCGTGAAGAATGAATTGTATATATTTCAATTGCATGAAAATGAAACGTGGGTCAATGTGAGGGCTGCACGTCTTGCCCATTACATTTCTCCCCCTCTTAGACATGATTTCGTCCTCGAAATCTCAGGCAATCATATCACGAGCAAGTAATTCAAATGCAATAAACAGGCAGAAATAATAGAAGCTGAGATAACAACTCACATCATCGAAATAAATCTGGGAATTCCTGTCTCATGTCTGATTCAGTCTCCCAGGTAGCTTCTTCAATGCCGTGACGAGTCCACTGCACTTTCACCAGTGGGATAGTCTTTGTTCTGAGTTTCTTTTCTTTACGATCAATAATCTGTATCGGATTTTCAACGTAACTCAGAGATTCATCAAGCTCGGCCTCGTCTGGCTGAATAATATGAGAATCATCGGGGAGATACTTCCGCAGCATAGATACATGAAAGACATCATGTATTCCAGATAAAGAAGGCGGTAATGCGAGTCGATAAGCACGATCTCCTATCTTCTCGAGAATTTCATACGGCCCAACATATCGTGGAGACAGCTTCCCTTTCTTGCCAAATCTGACAACTCCTCGGAAAGGTGAAATCTTCAGAAATACTCTGTCTCCTGCCTCAAATACCAACGGTCTACGTCGAACATTGGCATATTTGGCCTGTCTGTCTTGAGCTGTCTTCATTCTCTTCTGAATCAGCTTTACCTTTTCAGTCATTTCTCTGATCATGTCAGGCCCAATCTCAGGAACCTCAGAGATATCATCCCAATAAAGAGGGGATCGGCACTTCTTTCCGTACAACGCTTCAAAAGGTGCCATCTCAATACTCGTCTGATAGCTATTATTGTACGAAAATTCACAGAGAGGCAATGCATCCTGCCAACTAGTGCTAAAATCAAGCACTACAGCTCTCAGCATATCTTCTAATGTCTGAATCGTCCGTTCTGACTGTCCGTCAGTCTGTGGATGATATGCGGTACTCAAATGTAACTTCGTACCTAGAGCTTGCTGCAGGCTCTGCTAGAAGTGCGAAGTAAACCGAGGATCACGGTCTGAAACAATCGACTTCGGCACTCCGTGCAATCTGACCACTTCTCTGACATATATCTCAGCCATTTGGTCATATCTGTACGTCATCTTGTAAGGAATAAAACATGCGGATTTGGTCAGTCTATCAATCACCACCCAAATCGCATCAGAACCTCTAGAGGAACGCGGTAACTGCGTCACAAAATCCAGGGAAATGTGATCCCATTTCCATTCAGGAATAGACAAACTCTGTAACAGTCCTCCGGGTTTCTTTCTTTCTGCTTTCACCTGTTGGCAATTCAGACATCTGGAAACAAATTCTGCAATGTCAGTCTTCATCTGTTTCCACCAAAACTGTCCTTTCAGATCGTTATACATTTTTCTGCCACCAGGATGGATACTGAATCGACTGCTGTGCGCTTCAGTCAATATCTGCTGTTTCAACTCTGAAACATTTGGCACAACAACACGATTATTCACATACAAGACATCCTCATGTACCTGATACTCTGATCGATGACCTGATCTGACCATCTCAATCGAATTCTGCACCTTCTGATCAACTTTCTGAGCCGCTTTAATTCTCAAAATTAGCTCTGATTCAGCTTGAATAGCATATAATCTCAAGGGTTGACGATCTGTCTCAAATACTAATCCTGACAAACATCAATCTTCAATCAAATTCGAAATACCTATCGTCGATAAGGATAAGGAACATACCTTTCGACTCAGTGCATCAGCTGCTGCATTGGACTTCCCTGGATAGTATTTGATTTCACAATCAAAATCTTTAAGCAAATCAAGCCATCTTCGCTGTCTCATGTTCAGTTCTGATTGGGAAAACAGATACTTCAAGCTTTTATGATCAGAATAAATTTCAAACTTCTCACCGTAGAGGTAATGTCGCCATATCTTCAGTGCAAATACAATGTCTGCCAATTCAAGATCATGAATTGGGTAACGAGACTCGTGTGGCTTTAGCTGTCTCGAGGCATAAGCAATGACGTGCCCTCGCTGCATCAATACACAACCCAAACCTCTGTGAGAAGCATCACAATAAACAACAAATCCACCATTACCTGAAGGGATAGTCAACACAGGCGCACTGGTCAATCTCTTCTTCAACTCAACAAAACTGGCCTCACATTCCTCAGACCAAATAAATGGAGCATTCTTCTGAGTTAACTGAGTAATCGGTTTAGCAATGCTCGAGAAATCTTTAATAAATCAGCGATAATATCCTGCCAAACCCATAAAGCTGCGTATCTCTGGTACAGATGTCGGTCTCGGCCAACTGATCACAGCCTCAACCTTGCTAGTATCGACAGAAATCTCATCTCCTGATATAATGTGACCCAGAAATACTGCCTGTCTCAACCAAAACTCACATTTCGACAGTTTAGCATATAATTTCTCAGCCCTCATAGTTCTCAAAAAAATCCTCAAATGTTCAGCATGATCCATCATATTCTTTGAATAAATCAAGATATCATCAATGAATATGATAACAAAATCATCCAAATATTTCTGAAAGACTCGGTTCATTAATCCCATAAAAACAACTGGTGCGTTTGTAAGACCGAAAGGCATGACAATAAACTCATAATGTCCATACCTGGTTCTAAACGCTGTCTTCGAGATATCAGAATCCCTTACTCTCAGCTGATGGTATCCAGATCTCAGATCGATCTTGGAATAGACAGATGATCCCTGCAACTGATCAAATAAATCATCAATGCAAGGCAAAGGGTATTTATTCTTTACCGTTGCTTTGTTCAGTTGCCGGTAATCAATGCAAAGTCGCATAGAACCGTCTTTCTTTCGCACAAATAACACTGGAACACCCCAAGGAGATACACTAGGTCTGATATATCCCTTGGCCAGTAAATCCTCCAACTGATCCTTCAATTCCTTCAGTTCAATCGGTGCCATTCTGTACGGAGCTCTAGAAATCGGAACTGTACCTGGCATCAACTCAATACTGAAATCTATCTACCTGACTAGAGGTAATCCCGGAATCTCGTCGGGGAAGACGTCGGCAAACTCACACACCACTGGCAAGTCCGCCAATGATGGACTCGATTTCAGTAAATCAACTGAATAGACAAGGAATTCCTCCGCTCCTTTCTGCAATAATCGAGTCATAGACATAACAGATATCAAAGGAATTCTAGATCTAGAACCCTTACCATAAAATTTCCACTCCTCAGCTATCTCAGGTCTGAATCTCACTATCTTGTGGAAACAATCAACTGTAGCTCGGTACTTGGTCAACATATCAATACCGATAATACAATCAAAATCAGATAACCCAAGCACAATACAGTCTAACTCAATCGTATGCCCATCGTACTGCAGTATACAAGATTTCACAGACTTCACCGATATTAAACATGTCCCTAACGGGGAAGAGACAGACACTACCGCAGACAATGACTCAATAGGTAATGCATGACTCAATGCAAACCTCTCAGAAATAAAAGTATGTGATGCACCAGTATCAATCAATACGTATGCAGGATAACCAAAAATAAAACAGTTACCTACCACAACATCATCAGGTGCATCCTGTGCCTGCTCCTCGGTCAAAGCAAAAACTCGGGCCTGCTGTCTAGTAGGCTGGCTCACTGTCTGGCTTCCTCCTGGCCTCTGCTGTGACTCAGTAGGCGGTGCTGGCTGAAAAGAATGAACAGCAGATGGTCGTCTACCTGTCTGAGCCACTGATCCAGATGACTCTGCTGTCTGGGATCCCTGTGCACCTCTCTGGGGACATACTCGGGCAAAATGTCCCTGTTGTTTACAGATACGGCAGCTGCCAAATACTCCTCGGCATTGCTCAGTGGGATGCTTCCCTCCACAAGTATTGCAAATAGGTCCAGTATAGCTCTGGCTCTGTCGAGGACTCCCAGAGCTAGACGAACTGCTTCCGGACTTCTTGAATTGCTTCCCTCTAGCCTTCAAGAAATCCTTCTTCTTGCTACTGCTGCTGCCACCTTCAAATCGAGGAGGTGGTTGTTGTGGTCCCGGTGCTGCAAGCACAAACGAAGCTCCTCTCTGTCTCATCAGACCGGCTTCGGCTCTCTTGGCTCTGTTCAAGGCGTCGGTAAAATTGTTCGGTCTCCCAGTGTTTACAAACGTAAATATTTCCGGATTTAGGCCATTTATGAACTGATCAGCGACGGCCTCATCATTTTCAACCACATGTGGAGCAAATCGCAACAGTGAAGAGAATTTGGCCACATATTCCTCAATGTTAAGCTGGCCCTGCCTCAAATTAGCAAATTCGGCTCCCTTGTCCTTTCTGTAAGACACTGGAAAGAACCTCTGATAGAATTCAGTTCTAAACACATTCCAGGTAATAGTCGTACCTCGGTGTTCCAATGCCCGTTTTGTTGTGATCCACCAGTTTTTAGCAACGTCGTGTAACTGGTGTCCTATCAATCTCACCCTTCGCTCGTCAGTATACTCTAAAGATTCAAACATCATCTCAATATCGTCCAACCAACTCTCACACTCCACGGAATTCTCCGTACCCTTCAAAGTCGGTGGATGGAATGACTGAAATCTTTTTAATAGTGTCTCCATTGGAGTGGCTGTGACGTCCATCGGAGGATTTGAAGTACTACCCTGTTCGGGTACTCTTCTCGGAGACATATCTGATAATCAAAAAGGTTAGCAATCCCAATACACAAATATGTTTCAATCCTCCTCCGATCATCTTACTGCTGATCCATTCCAAATAATACACAATACCATATCAAAATCAGATATTTCAGGTAAACATGTATTAAAACAATAAATTATGCTAGCAATCAAAAGCAGGAAAGAAAACTCAATCTACCCCGCTTACTAGCTTCTATCTCAATCTAAAGGATCTATCGCTCTGATACCACCTGTTGTGGGGACCAGGACGCTTATCAAGTTCGTAATCGTCATTGGGATAATTTAATCAATTATACTAAACAGGGTCTAAATTTTTTTTTTAAATGCGGAACGTAATGGAAATCATACTCATACTATTATACATATCAGTATAAAATAAGGTACAAGTCATGTACAGCATATAATCAATATAGACTAAGGTTCAACAACTAGCTATCAAGTGTTCAAACCCTACCTACAGCAACATCAAAGTCCGTGGTCTCCACTCTAATCATGATCTCTCGTCATCTCCTCGACCCTGATCATGTCCCACCTGTTGTCATGCACACATACAAACACGACAACAGCCCGATAATTCCGGTGAGAATATAATCCCAGTATAAATCAATGAACATTCAATCATATAATCAATATAAAGCATGAAACAGATATCAGATATATATATCAAAGTCTGAAACATAATTAATATCAAACTATCAATTATCCTCGTGACTCCACAACTCAAACTAGACTCAATCCTAGTCTAGGGATCCCGGTTTCCAGATGTTGGTATTCCTATATCGACCAACAGTAATAGAATAAACTCCGATTCTATCCACGTCGATATAACCAAACATCCATTGTCTTGACCTATCCGTCACAGACTGTGGCACTATCGCCAATACACTATCTTGTGACATCGTGCAATGTGCCCGTGGCGATCCCACCACTATCAGGCACTTCTGTCACAAGATCACTCGACTAATACCTGCATTCTATACATCCATAGAACAAGCATATCAAGTCAAAGCAATGAACATAATAATAAGAAGTATGTGATTTAGGGAAACTCAAGTATATCCTACTTGAGTCGATCTCCCAATACCACATTGACGTATACCTTTCGTTCGTAGTCTCGGTCTGAAGCAATATCAGTTCTGAATTCAAGACTGTCTCTGTAAATCTGAAACGACATATCGAGAATAATAATATCAATATTACATTCTCAATTCAACATTGAATCTGATTAATCTGAACTAATTCAAATCAACGGCATAAAGGCACAATCCCGATATCTCCGTCAATACATTATTACCAGATATCAATTAGAAATCAGAACTCATATCCATTACGATCTGTAATCAATCCATAACTCAAATCTATTTAATTCCCGATCAATATAATCAGAAAATCATAATAATTCCAGAATCAATCCATTCTTCGTTCTGACTTCGATTCTACGGTGTCTAGTATATCAAGAACAATATATATGAAATATATTCAATTCCATCAACATCATAATTTCAAATGGTAATAAAACTCAATAAAACTTACGTCCAGTTGTAGCTCGTGTCGAGAGGAGTACAACACTGCGTTCGGATTCAAATTCTGATAATCGGATCGAACAAAATCTCAAATTAAACTCAAAGAAAGCTTAAGGGAATTTGAAGGGAATTCTCGCTGATCTTGCTTCTGAATTCGTGAAGAATGAATTGTATATACATCAATTGCATGAAAATGAAACGTGGGTCAATGTGAGGGCTGCACGTCTTGCCCATTACAAATAACTTGCATGCATGTGGTTTACATGGGCTTTCAAATTTTCGGGACGTTACATAAGGCGTCCTGTTCAGTTCTAACTTATCGTTCAATTGACTTTACCGATTCAGTTAACTTTGTTCAGTTCGATTGCATCCGATCATTTAACTCATTAATCTTCAGTTCGTATGACTTTAGTTTAGATAGCTTCAGTTCAAATTATTTCAGTTGTATGGTTTCAGTTAAGATGATCAGTTCTACAAACTTCGATAGTTTATTTGTTGAACTCCGAAACCTTTAATTCTAACAATTTCCCCTTTTTAGGTGTTTGAAAAAACATAAATTTCAAGAACTGATAAAAAGTGATAGTAGATAAAATAGTCTTCAATAGAAATGTACATATTCGTACATAATAACAATAAAGATCGTATGATTTGCTGAACTATCGAAATGAATGGACTGTACATCATTTCTTAGCTTTCTTATCAGCTCGTCCTTGATCAGTTGGATGTCCAGTTATTTTCTTTTAAGTACCACCTTGATCTTTACTTAGCTGTTGTTCCTCTTCCCCCTCTTTGTCAACCCCTGCTATGTAAGGGAGAAAACAGAGTTCTGAACTGACTTGAGATATTGCATTAATCATTTGTTCTTGCATGAAGTCCATTCTCTTGGACAGGCTTGTATGCACAAAGTCAATTATGTTGATGAGCATGTCCTGGGTTTGAAACAAAGCTGGAACCGTGACTCTATCCTTCTTCAGTTGGTCAACGACAAGAAACAAAGCAGTTATGTCTTCGGTGATCTTCTTGAGATCCTTCATTGTATATTCTTTGATGGAATCAAATCTCAGAGTGTGCATCAGTTGAGTAGATTTGACTTCCGAAACTGTAGACATAAGGTTGTGCAAACTGGACTGAATTTTTTCGATCATAATGTCAGTAGCAATTGGTACTTCAAGAGATGAGCCTTCAGTTATTGCTGGTGTTTTGCCTTTGCCCTTTTGACTGAAAGTTACCATTGCAAAGGCTTGGGATCCAGTCTCAGTTTGATTTTCAAATTCAGCAATTAATTCTTCAACTGCATCCTGTTGTTGATCAGAAACTGAGGGATGATTCAGAGGAGCAGTTGAAGTGGATGGTGCTTCAGTTGCATTTTCTTCAGTGATTGCTGCTTGTTGGTACAACTGAGCCGTTTCAGATTGTTGTTCAGTTATAACAACCGACTGAACTTCTTCTTCAATGCTTTTAAACATATCCACAAAGGCTATTTGTTCTGATAAGCTTGGTTCTGCATCTTCCTCAGCTGGATGGACATGTTCGAAATTCAGCGGGATATCAGTGGCAACTGATCTGACAACTTCATCAACATTGGCCAGTGATAACTCAACATCTGTGTAAAGATTTTGTGCAGCTGGTGAAGATCTGGAAGGTGCAGAAGAAGTGGATGGTTGAATATCCTCATGAGCAGATTCAATTAATTGCTCAGAACCTTGTTCACAACTTTCTCCATGATTGGCTCAGATTGAGCTTCTGTTGGCTGAACCTACTCAGCTGAATGAGGACTGCAGGTTTCAACCGGTATATACAATTGTTTATCCATATCCCAGAGTTTTATCTTCATTTGAAGAGAGATAAGATCTGAATTCAGTTGTTGAAATACTGCTCTGTCGGCATAGGCAGTTTGACCAGTTGGGTTATAGTTCAGCCTCAGTTCGGCAGTCACTTCAGCTAGCCTCTTCATCCTCATTAAATCAAAGAAATAAACTTTCCTTTCCAAGGACTGTGCGATTGTTATTTCTTTAACAGTTTTCAGAACCATAGTCTCCAAAAAAATATATTTGTCGAGAACTGATTTCTTCTTTAGGCGCTTAGCGAATACTACAGTCCTGAACTCAACCCATTTATCAACTTTTTCAACTTCTGTTCAGCTACCTCGTTGATGTCGGTCCAGATGAGATCGATGTGAGTCTTAACAGAATTGGTTGGCCTGGGCTATTCAATCAATTTGCCCTTGCCTTTGGGATCAGTCAGAGCATGAGAGATATTCAGCCCTGAAGTAGTAGAGTCTACTTTTTCACGAATCACCACGTCCTTGGGTCATGCGATCGCAAGAACAGTAGGTCGGATCACTGTGGTAGGAGGTTTACAAGCTTCAAGGTTTCACCAGATTCGGTGATGAGCTTTGAAGGATGATCAGCTGGTTTCTTCAGTTGAGGTTCTTAAGTTGATTGTGCAACTGAAACTAAGTGGATTGGTTTGGCAGAAAAGGGTTCCTCAGCTCCAGTAGACATCAGTCTGATAGCTGGAATGGCTCCGGAAGCAGCTGGTTTGGTCTTCTGAGACCTCGATTTCTTCAAAATTTTCGGAGATGGTGTTTTCTCTGAATCACTGTCGTTGACAACCAGTCTCCTTTTGGTTGTCAGGTGGTGAACCACAGCCTTTGCTTTGGAAATCGTCACAGGCTTTGGAGCTGCTATCATTCCGATTTCCGCCTTGATTTTCACAATTTGGCTGGAGAGATGTCCAGCTTGGTTCTGATTTGCTGAACATTATTGGCATTAAACACCAGTTGAGGTTCTTCAGTTGATTGTGCAACTTGAACTAACAGGATTGGTTTGGCAGCAAAGCGTGCCTCAGCTTTAGTAGACATCAGTCTGATAGCTGGAATGGCTCCGGAAGCAACTGGTTTGGTCTTCTAAGACCTCGGTTTCTTCAAAATTTTCGGAGATGGTGTTTTCTCTGAATCACTGTCGTTGAAAACCAGTCTCCTTTGGGTTGTCAGCTGGCGAACCACAGCCTTGGCTTTGGAAATCTTCACATAATTTGGAGCTGCTATCATTCCGATTTCCGCCTTGATTTTCACAATTTGGCTCAGGAGATGTCCAGCTTGGTTTTAGTTTGCTGAACATTCTTGGCATTAAACACCTTGAATTTGGATAATCTTTTCTGCGGAGTTATTGATAATACCAGAGCTGCAGTGTGAAACCATTAGACTGCTTTGAAGATTGAACCATATTATTCAGAATGTTGAAGATGATTGTTGACCAGTTCCAGCTTGTGCCTTTCATGATTGCAGTCATGATTTTGAATTTATCTAGAATAAGGGCAGCAAAGGAACCTGCCTTGGTTAGAACACCTTTGGCAACAATATCAGCTAGCAACTGGATCTCTGCCTTCAGTTCCTTCTTTGGGTCAGACACCTTGATCTTCTTCCCATCAGCAGATAGCAAAGTCTGCATTTCTTTGATATCACCTATCGTGACTTCAGAGAAGTGTGACAGACCTTCAGGTGGTAGTTGGAAAGATTTCTGAAGAATTCTTTATCTATAGTCAACGTCTGGTTGTTGACAGTCATGGAGATCTTTCCATCATCAGAAACTGTGCTGCTAACATAAACTTCTTGAATCTCCTTCGGATAAATAACTTGGGTTTCCATTCCAAAGAATTTCCTCAGACCCATAGCTTCGAGCTTCAGAAACATGATTCGAATAGATTCATTCAAAACGGATAGAACCGAATCGAAATAAATAGTCATAGCGTTGAGAAGGGAGGCTGGGGTTTGGCTTGACATTTCCGTAGATTTTTCCGTGAAGAAGATTACTCTGAGTTTTGAGTAATTGAAAGTTTGAGAATGGATAAAGTAAACTGATGAAAGGTGGCACAAATAAATATGTTTGTGATTGTTCAAATTTCTGGTGACCCGAACATAATTCATCTTCTTAATCATCCTTAGGATCAATTAATTAATGTGGGTCTAAATTTTTTTTTAAATACATAAGTGCGGAACATAAGATAATCAATCTGATATAAACATCGAAAGTAAAGTACAAGTCTTGTACAACATATGTTTATCTCCAACTAAGGTTCAACAACTACATCAAGTGCTGAAATCAATTCTACTTCTAAGTCCGGATCTCCACGCTAATCTTGAATCTCTCATCCTCTTCGTGACCCTGATCCTGTCCCACCTGTTGTCATGCACACATAAAAACACAACAACAGCCGGATAACTCCGGTGAGAAATATATTCCCAGTATAAACAACGTATGATATGAATCTGGCCGGGCATGGCTTTCAAAGGATTGAAAGGAGGTTCGAGGAAGCGCTACATGGAGTCATGAGCAAACAAGAAGGGTTCGTGATGTATGGGAGTACGTTTGGGGGCCAAAAGAACATTAGTCAAGTGATAAATAATGTTGAAAATTCGAAGACATTGTGCCCGGGCAGACATAACTTACCGCCCAAGCACGAGGTGTATACAAAGCCACACTTTGAAATTGAGAGAAAAACTCAATCAATAATGATTAATTCATTCCAAATTGTTTTTACCATGATAATTTTCGTGTATATATTGTTTACAAATCCCAAAAATACCAAAATCTAGTTACCAAAACAAATAAAACGCTAAATTAGGAAACTAGGTCTTTTCTTCGTAGGCGACGCGCTCGGGCGGGAATTTATGTCCGCCCGGGCGGAAAGTCTTCGGCTCTCTCTCGCAACAGGGCGCGCTCGGGCGGATATTTATGTCCGCCCGGGCGGAGGGTCTTCGGCCAATTTTTTTTATTGAACGTAAAGGCGCGCTCGGGCGGTAAGTTATGTCTGCCCAAGCGCGATGTCTTCGAATTTTCAACATTATTTAACACTTGACTAATGTTCTTTTGGCCCCCAAACGTACTCTCATACATCACGAACCCTTCTTGTTTGCTCATGACTCCATGTAGCGCTTCCTCGATCCTCCTTTCAATCCTTTGAAAGCCATGGCCGGCCAGATTCATATCAACGTATACATGGAATCATATAAAAAGATAAAAAAGCATGAAACAGATATCAATAACATGTATCATAATCTGAAAGACATGAATCGATATAACACTGTAAATCAAACTCATGACTCATCATCTCAGACTCGACTCATTTCTAGTCTAGGGATCTCGGTTCCAAGATATTGGCACAATATACCGAATCTCCGCAATAGAAGCCGATCTGACCGTACGCAACATCGATATAAACCAAACATCCAATGTCTTGGCACATCCGCCAAAGACATGGCACATCCGCCCATGACTCGGCACATCCGCCCATGACTCAATACATGTTTTGCTATAAATCAATAGACTAAGCATATCAATCTCATGAATTGCAAATATCAATGCAATAAAGTAAAGTATGTGGTTTTGGAAAACTCAAGTAAAATCAAACTCGAGTCATATCATCCCGGTTCGACATTGATTTATACATTTCTCTGTCGATTTTACGAAGTCGAAGTCTCGAATTCGAATCTGTCGATACTCAATCTGGCAATGACAATATCGAGGAGTACATTATCAATATACCACTCAAATCAATACTGGATATAATCAGAATTCAATCTAATTCTGTTTCAACGGCATAACGACACAATCTCGATATACCTAGCAATACAATATCAATCAGATATCAATCTCAACAACTCATAATAGATAACAACTCAATCTGATATCAAATCCATATAATCTCAATCAATTCAATTCTGAAAATGATAACAATTTCGTACGGTATCAGTTCTTCGATCCGATTTCGATTATACAATGCCAACAATATCAGGAACAGATAATAACAATCATATCATGATTTCTCTTATATCAGATTTTCAAATCATATCAAAACATAAGAAAACTTACGTCCAGTTGAAGCTCTTGTCAATAGAAACACGGTACCAAAGTCGGATTGAAAATCGGACGGACGGATTTTGCGTAAATCAACTTCTAGTACATGAAGGAACTTGAATCTTTCCCGGGAGCTTTCGTTCTTTCTTCTGCAGCAACTAAATGAAGAAATCGCACTTTGATATATATATATATCTTGCATGTCCAAGGCTAGGTGGATCTCTCTTTAAGCTGCACGTCTCGCGCATATGTCCGACCTCCTTCGGCGCATATGCGCGAGACACTCTGTCTCGGCATATTTTCCTTTCCTCAGCTCGCGCATATGCGCGTCCTCTCCCGGCGCATATGCGCGAGGTTCTTTTCCATGTTCGCGCATATGCGCGGGTCCTGGTCGTGCATATGCGCGAGGTTCTCTGCCTACCTCGCGCATATGCGCCCTGCTGGGTCGCGCATAAGCGCGAGGTGCTCAGTCCTCGCACATAACAATTTCTTCTCCAGTCTTCCCCGGTCTGATCTTTTTCTTCTATAATCACATCAATTATCAACAAATCATTTCAGATTACAATAACAAAATTCTCGGGAATTACATTTCTCCCCCTCTAAGATCTGATTTCATCCCCGAAATCACAGGCAATCAAATCAGATAACATATCAGCAACAATAAGAAATGTATAACAGAAGTTAAACAGAAAACTCACATCAGTGAAATAACTCTGGGAATTTCTGTCTTATGTCTGATTCAGTCTCCCAAGTAGCTTCTTCAATGCCATGACGACTCCACTGAACTTTCACAAGCGGAATAATCTTCATTCAGAGTTTCTTTTCTTTACGATCAAGAATCTGAATCGGCTTCTCGAAATAACTCAGAGTCTCAACCAGTTTTGCCTCGTCTGGCTGAAGAATATGAGATACATCAGGAAGATATTTCCGCAATAAAGATACATGAAAGACATCATGTATTCCAGATAAAGAAGGCGGTAAGGCGATTCGATAGACACGATCTCCTATCTTCTCGAAAATCTCATAAGACCCAATATATCTTGTAGACAACTTCCCTTTCTTGCTAAATCTGACACCTCTGAAAGGAGAAATCTTCATAAATACTCTGTCTCCTCCCACAAATACCAACGGTCGTCGTCAAACATTGGCATATTTGGCCTGTGTAATGCCCGAGATTTTGATTATTGTAATCTAAAATGAATTATTGATAATTGATGTGATTATAGACGGAACAGGTCAGACCGGAAAAGACGAAAAGAAGAGTGGAATTATGTGCGAGGAATGAGCCTCGCGCATATGGCGCGACCAAGCCGGGCGCATATGCGCGAAGTAGGCAGAGAACCTAGCTCATATGCGCGACATGACCCGCGCATAAGCGCGAGTATGGCAGAGAACCTCGCGTTTATGCGCCGGGAGATGGCGCACATATGCGCCAGCTGCCGAGAAAACACACGCCGAGACAAAATGTCTCGCGAATATGTGCCGAGGAGGGTCGCGCATATGCGCAAGACGTGCAGCACAAGGATGAAGCCACTTGCCCTTTACATGCATGATATAAATATCAAATTAAATTCATTTCCCTTCAGACCACATTCAGCAGAAAGAAGGATCGAGGAAGCTTTGGTGAAATCCTTACGCCTTTTAATTTAGGAATTTGAAGTTTGCAAAAAATCCGTCCGTCAGAATTTAGATCCAAACATATTTTTGTGATCCTCTCGTTACAGGCTTTGACAAGACGTAAGTTTTCTTATGTTTTGATATTATTTGGAAAATATGATATTGAAGGAATCAGATATGATTAATATATGGTGTTCTTGATATATTAGACATCGTATAATCGAAAACGGATTGAAGAACATATACCGTATGAAATGGTTATGATTTATCATATTCGATTTGATTGAGTTTATACAGATTTGGTATCAGATTGTGTTTGTTGATTGATTATGAGTTATTGGGATTGATATATACTGAGTTTGTATTACCGGTGTTTCAACATTGCGATGTTATGGCGTCGAAATAGATTTAGATTGAATTCTAAATTATAGCGGGTATTGTTTGGGGTATATGTTGATATGGTATTCCTCGAATATGTTATTCCAGATTGGTATTGAAGATTTCAAAGACAGAACAGAGCCAGAACCCAACAAATGTAAGGTATAAATCAATGTTAACGGGAGATACGACTCGGGTTAGATTCGACTTGAGTTTTCCTAAACCACATACTTGTTTGTTATTGTTTTACTATCTTGTATTACTTGAATGTATATGATGATTCTATTGACTTATAGAATAGTAGAGAATAGAAGATAGATTACGAGAACGAGTCATTGGCAGAGCTGCCGAGTCATTGGCATAGCTGCCTAGACATTGGATGTTCGGTTTATATCGATATTGAATGGAGTAGATCGATTTCTATTGCTGAGATTCGATATAATATACCAACGTCCGGGAATCGGGATCCCTAGAATAGAATAGTTCAGAGTCGAGTCAGAAATAATGAGTCAAAGAGTTTGATTTACTGTTTTATATCATTTCATGTTTTCAGATTTGATACATGTTATTGATAACGGTTTCATGCTTTTATATATGTTTGTATGATTTCATGTATATGTTGTTTATACTGGGATTATATTCTCACCGGAGTTATCCGGTTGTTGTTGTGTTTGTATGTGTGCATGACAACAGGTGGGACAGGACCAGGGTCACGAAGAGGATGAGAGATTCAAAATTAGCGTGGAGATCCGGACTTAGGAGTAGATTTGGTTTTCAGCACTTGATGTAGTTGTTGAACCTTAGTTCGATATGAATGTATGTTGTACAAGACTTGTACTGTACTGTTGATATTTATATCAGACTGATTATTATATGTTACACACTCATGTATAAAAAAAAAATTTATGACCCAAATTACTTAACTGTTACATTTGATCCTAATAATGATTAAGAAGACGAATTAGGTTCGGGTCCCCACAGCCTGTCTGTCTTGAGCTGTTCTCATTCTCTTCTGAATCATCTTCACTTTTTTTGTCATATCTCGAATCATATCATGCCCAATATCAGATACCTCAAAAATATCATCCCAATAAAGAGGGGATCTACAGTTCTTGTCGTACAACGCTTCAAATGGAGCCATCTCTATACTCGTCTGATAGCTGTTGTTGTACGAAAACTCACAAAGCGGCAAAGAATCTTGCCAACTAGTGCCAAAATCTAGCACTACAGCTCTAAGCATATTCTCCAATGTCTGGATAGTCCGCTCTGACTGTCCGTCAGTCTGTGGATGATATGCAGTACTAAGGTGCAATTTAGTTCCTAGAGCTTGCTGCAAACTGTGCCAAAAGTGCGAAGTAAACCAAGGATCACGGTCTGATACAATCTACTTCGTCACTCCATGCAATCTGACCACTTATCTGACATAAATCTCTGCCATCTGGTCATGTCTGTACGTCATCTTGTACGGAATAAAACATGCGGATTTGGTCAATCTGTCAATCACAACCCAAATCGAATCACAACCTCGGGAGGCACGTGGTAGCTTCGTCACAAAATCCATAGAAATGTGATCCAATTTCCTTCCATTCAAGAATAGACAAGCTATGTAATAGACCTTCTGGTTTCTTTCTTTCGGGCTTCACCTGTCGGCAATTCAGACATTTTGATACAAACTCTGCAATATCTGCTTTCATCTGTTTCCACCAAAACTGTCTTTTCAAATCATTATACATCTTTCTGCCACCAAGATGAATACTAAATCGACTACTGTGCGCTTCTGACAATATTTGTCGTCTCAAATCTGAAACATCTGGCACAACAAGATGATTATTCACATACAGTACATCATCACGTACCTGATACTCTGATAGATGCCCTGCTCTGACCATCGAATTCTGAATATTCTGATCAACTTTCTTAGCTTCTTTAATTCTCAAAATCAGCTCTGGTTCTACTTGAACAGTATATAATCTCAACGGTCTACAATCTGTTTCAAATGCTAATCCAGACAAACAGCAATCTTCAGTCAACTTTGAAACACCCATCGTCGATAAGGATAAAGAACATACCTTTCAAATCAGTGCATCAGCTGCTGCATTCGATTTCCCCGATAGTATTTGATTTCACAATCAAAATACTTCAGTAAATCAAGCCATCTTCGTTGTCTCATATTCAGTTCTAACTGTGAAAACAGATATTTCAGACTCTTGTGATCAGAATAAATCTCAAACTTCTCACCATATAGATAGTGTTGCCATATCTTCAGTGCAAATAAAATGGCTGCCAATTCAAGATCATGAATTGGATAGCGAGTTTCACGTGGCTTCAATTGTCTCGAGGCATAAGCAATAAAATGTCCCCGCTGCATCAAAACACAACCTAACCCTCTGTGAGAAGCATCGCAATAAACAATAAAATCACAAGTACCTGACAGGATAGTCAACACCGGAGCACTAGTCAATCTCTTCTTCAACTCAAGGAAACTGGATTCACACTCTTCTGACCAAACAAATGGTGCATTCTTCTGAGTCAATTGAGTAATAGGCTTAGCATTACTCGAAAAATCTTTAATAAATCGACGATAATACCCTGCCAAACCCATAAAACTGCGTATCTCTAGCCCTTATGTCGGTCTCGGCCAACTGATCACTGCCTCAACTTTGCTAGGATCAATAGAAATACCATCTTCAGATATAATGTGACCCAGAAATACAACCTGTCTCAGCCAAAACTCACATTTCGATAGTTTGGCATACAATTTCTCATCCCTCAGAATTCTCAATACAATTCTCAAATGTTCAGCATGATCAATCATATTCTTCGAATAAATCAAGATATCATCGATAAAAATAATCACAAAATCATCGAGATACCTCTGAAACACACGGTTCATCAAACCCATAAACACAACTGGAGCATTCGTCAACCCAAACGGCATGACAATAAACTCATAATGGCCATACCTGGTTCTGAAAGCTGTCTTCGATATATCAGAATCTCTAACTCTCAGCTGATGATATCCAGATCGATCTTGGAATAAACAGAAGAACCCTGAAACTGATCAAATAAATCATCGATATGAGGCAAAGGATATTTATTATTTACCATAGCCTTGTTCAGTTGCTGGTAATCAATGCAAAGTCTCATTGAACCGTCTTTCTTTCTAACAAACAGTACTGGCGCACACCAAGGAGAAACACTCAGTCTGATGTAACCCTTGGCCAATAGATCTTCTAACTGCTCTTTCAATTCTTTCAACTCAATCGGTGCCATTCTGTACGGAGCTCTAGAAATCAGAACTGTACCTGGTACCAATTCGATCCTGAAGTCTATCTCTCGAACTGGAGGAAAACCCGGAATCTCATATGGGAAGACATCAACAAACTCACATATCACTGGCAAGTCAGCCAATGATGGGCTTGATTTCAGTAAGTCAACTGAATACACAAGGAAACCCTCTGCTCCTTTCTGTAATAATCGAGTCATAGATACTGCAGATATCAAAGGAATTCTAGATCTATAACCCTTATCGTAAAATTTCCATTCATCAGCCATCTCAGGTCTGAATCTCAATATCTTCTGGAAACAATCTACGGTAGCTCTGTACTTGGTCAGCATATCGATACCAATAATGCAGTCAAAATCAGACAACCCAAGTACAATAAAATATAACTCAATCTCGTGCCCGTCATATTGTAGCATACAAGCTTCACAGAATTCACTGATATAAGACCTCTCCCCAAAGGTGAAGAGATAGATACTACAGATGATAAAGACTCAACAGGCAATGCATGAATCAATCCAAATCGTTCAGAAATAAATGTATGAGAAGCACCCGTATCAATCAATACGTAAGCATGATAACCACATAAGGAACAGTTACCTGCAACAACATCATCTGGTGCTTCCTGAGCCTGTTCTTCAGTCAAAGCAAATACTCTGGCCTGCTGTCTAGGAGGTTGGCTAACAGTTTGGCTTCCTCCTGGCCTCGGCTGTGACTGAGTAGTAGTCGGTGGTGGCTGGAATGAGTGAACAGCTGATGATCGTCTATCAGTCTGAGCCACTGATCCCGATGATTCTACTCCCTGGGATCTCTGGGAACCTTGCTGTGGACATGGCAAAGTGTCCCTACTGTCAGCAGATACGAAAACTACCAAGTACTCCTTGGCATTGCTCTGTGGGATGTCTCTCTCCACAAGTTCTGCAATAGACCCCTGTACTACTCTGGCTCTATCGTGAACCACTAGAGCTAGATGAACTACTACCAGGCCTCTTTAACTGTTTTCCTCGGGCTTTCAAATAGTCTTTCTTCCCACCACTGCTACTGCCACTCTCAAATCTGGGAGGGGGTTGCTGGGATGGAGTAGAATTTGGTTGCTGTCTCGGTACTGGAGGAACATACAAAGCTCTTTTCTGTCTTATCAAACATACTTCTGCTCCTTTGGCTCTGTTCAAAGCATCAGCAAAGTTATTCGGTCTCCCAGTGTTTAACAATGTAAAAATCTCAGGATTCAATCCATTGATAAACTGATCAGCAATAGTTTCATCGTTCTCAGCAACATGTGGAGCAAATCGTAGCAATGTAGAGAACTTGGCCACATATTCTTCAATATTCAATTGACCCTGTCTCAGATTAGCAAATTCTGCCCCCTTTTCTTTCCTGTACGATACTGGGAAAAATCTTTGATAAAATTCAGTCTTAAAGATTTTCCAAGTGATAACCATACCTCGATGTTCTAAAGCTCTCTTAGTCGTGATCCACCAATTCTTTGCAACATTATACAACTGGTGCCCAATCAGTCGGACTCTACACTCATCTGTATAATCCAAGGAATCAAACAGCATCTCTATGTCATCTAGCAAACTCTCACACTCAACAGAATTCTCTGTGCCCTTCAAAGTTGGCAGTTTAAACGACTGAAATCTCTTCAACAGTGTTTCCATCGGAGTTGCTGTAACATCCATCGGATTAGTAGAGGTACTACCCTGTTCTAGGACTCTTAGAGGAGGCATATCTGATTATCAAAAGGATTAGCAACCAAATACAACAAATCTGTTTCAGTCCTCCTGTGATCATCTTACTGCTGATCAAGAATCGGTTCTGATTCATTTCTCAATAACACATGTCTCCAATCAAATCAGATAATCAGGTAAACATGCATTAAAAGCAGTTAAACATGCAGTAGTGCTAGCATATAAAAGCAGGAAAGAAAACTCAATCTACCTCGCTCACTAGCTACTATCTCAATCTAAGGAATCTACTGCTTTGATACCACCTGTTGTGGGGACCCGAACCTAATTCGTCTTCTTAATCATCCTAAGGATCAATTAATTAATCTGGGTCTAATTTTTTTTTTAAAATACATAAGTGCGGAACATAAGATAATAAATCTGATATAAACATCGAAAGTAAAGTACAAGTCTTGTACAATATATGTTTATCTCCAACTAAGGTTCAACAACTACATCAAGTGCTGAAATCAATTCTACTTCTAAGTCCGGATCTCCAAGCTAATCTTGAATCTCTCATCCTCTTCGTGACCCTGATCCTGTCCCACCTGTTGTCATGCACACATACAAACACAACAATAGTCGGATAACTCCGGTGAGAAATATATTCCCAGTATAAACAGCGTATACATGCAATCATATAAACAAATATAAAATCATGAAACAGATATCAATAACATGTATCATAATCTGAAAGACATGAATCGATATAACACTGTAAATCAAACTCATGACTCATCATCTCAGACTCGACTCATCTATAGTCTAGGGATCCCGGTTCCTGGACATTGGCACAATATACCGAATCTCCGCAATAGAAGCCGATCTGACCCTACGCAACATCGATATAAAACAAACATCCAGTGTCTTGGCACATCCGCCAAAGACATGGCACATCCGCCCATGACTCGGCACATCCGCCCATGACTCAATACATGTTTCGCTATAAATCAATAGACTAAGCATATCAATCTCATGAATTGCAAATATCAATGCAATAAAGTAAAGTATGTGGTTTTGGAAAACTCAAGTCAAATCAAACTCGAGTCATATCTTCCCGGTTCGACATTGATTTATACTTTTCTCTGTCGATCTGACGAAGTCGAAGTCTCGAATTCGAATCTGTCAATACTCAGTCTGGCAATGAAAATATCGAGGAGTACAATATCAATATACCAGTCAAATCAATACTGGATATAATCAGAATTCAATCTAATTATGTTTCAACGGCATAACGGCACAATCTCGATTTACCTAAAAATACAATATCAATCAGATATCAATCTCAACAACTCATAATAGATAACAACTCAATCTGATATCAAATCCATATAATCTCAATCAATTCAATTCTGAAAATGATAACAATTTCGTACGGTATCAGTTCTTCGATCCGATTTCGATTATACAATGCCAACAATATCAGGAACAGATAATAACAATCATATCATGATTCCTCTCATATTAGATTTTCAAATCATATCAAAACATAAGAAAACTTACGTCCAGTTGAAGCTCTTGTCAATAGAAACACGGTACCAAAGTCGGATTGAAAATCGGACGGACGGATTTTGCGTAAATCAACTTCTAGTACATGAAGGAACTTGAATCTTTCCCGGGAGCTTTCGTTCTTTCTTCTGCAGCAACTAAATGAAGAAATTGCACTTTGATATATGTATATCTTGCATGTCCAAGGCTAGGTGGATCTCTCTTTAAGCTGCACGTCTCGCGCATATGCGCGACCTCCTTCTGCGCATATGCGCGAGACACTCTGTCTCGGCATATTTTCCTTTCCTCAGCTCCCGCATATGCGCGTCCTCTCCCGACGCATATGCGCGAGGTTCTCTGCCATGTTCGCGCATATTCGCGGGTCATGGTCGCGCATATGAGCGAGGTTCTCTGCGTACCTCGCGCATATGCGCCCTGCTAGGTCGCGCATATGCGCGAGGTGCTCAGTCCTTGCCCATTACAATTTCTTCTCCGGTCTTCCCCGGTCTGATCCTTTTCTTCTATAATCACACAATTATCAACAAATCATTTCAGATTACAATAACAAAATTCTCGAGCATTACAAAATTTTTTGATATGTGTCAGTCCAAGATTAATAAGAATAAATGGCATTTACTTCACATGTAAATATAAAAAGTAAATCCATTGAAGTACTTGTAACCGTATTTCAAATAATATTCAATTAATGATATAATTAATGAAGTAACCTTAAAGGTCACAAAACTTGTTATGGAATAGTAATTGAATTGATAATCAGATGACATATATGATAAGATCAGTTGAATCGAGAACTGATTGATTAGTTAGAAAATGAGTCAGTTCAGTTCACAACTAAGTGATAATTATCTTATCAGTTAACTAATCAAAATTCAATGTTCCCCCTAAATTAAGTAATTAAGATAAATCAAGAAGCCCTAAAATATTTCTAAAGTAAGAAAACTTAGTCTCGGGTAATGACTTTATGAAGATATATGTTGCTTGTTGTTCAATTGAAATGTATTCCAGTGTGATGTTCTTCTTCAGAACATGATCTCTGATGAAGTGATGTCTGACATTAATATGCTTTGTCCTGGAGTGAAGAACTGGATTATATGTAATCGCAATTGTGCTAGTGTTGTTACAAAAGATTGGTAAATCCTCTGCGATGGCACCATAGTCTCTTAGTTGTTGCTGAATCCAGATCAGTTGGGCGCAACGGCTTCCAACAGCTAGATATTTTGCTTCATTTGCGGAAGTTGCGATGGATGTTAGCTTCTTGCTGAACCAAGAAATCAGTCTGTCTCCCAGAAACTGACATGATCCACTAGTACTTTTTCGATCAAGTTTACATCCGGAATAATATGCATCTGAATAGCAACCAAAATTTAAAGATGAGTCTTTAGCATACCATAAGCTCACATTTTGTGTGCCTTTAAGATATTTCAATATTCGTTTGGAAGCTGAAAAATGCGATTGTTTAGGAGTTTCTTTAAATCTAGCACACATGCAGACATCAAATACAATATTAGGATGACTAGCAGTTAGGTAAAGTAAGGAACCTATTAAACCTCTGTAGATTGTCATCTCAACTGATATACCCCCTTCATCCTTATCTAATTTAATTGATGAACTCATGGGAGGATTTGCAGCTCAAAGTGTTTCCATGCCAAACTTCTAAAGCAGTTCCTTCGTATATTTAGTTTGATTGATAAATGTACCAGTTTCCATTTGATTCATTTGCAGACCAAGAAAAATGTCAGTCCCCACCCATCATACTCATCTCGAATTTATCCTTAATCAACTTAGCAAATTTATCGCATAATTTGGGGTTAGTTTACCCAAAAATAATATCATCAACATAAATTTGTACAAGTAAAGTATAATATTTCTTTGTAAATTTTAACAATGTTTTATCAACTGTTCCAACAATAAAATCATGATCAGTTAAGAATTTTGATAATGTCTCATACCAAGCTCGTGGAGCTTGTTTGAGACCCTATAATGCTTTATTGAGATGATAAACATGATCAGTAAATAAATGATTTACAAAATCTGATGGTTGTTCAACGAAGACTTCTTCTTGTAACTGACCATTGAGGGATTCGCTTTTGACATCCATCTGGTATACTTTGAAGTTCTTGAAAGAGGCGTAGGCTAGGAATATTCATATTTCTTCCAGTCGAGCAACTGGTGCATAATTTTCATCATTATCGATTCTTTCCTCTTGTCTGTATCCTTGTGCAACCAACCTGGCTTTGTTGAGCACAACTGAACCAACTTCGTTCAGTTTGTTTCTGTATACCCATTTTGTGCCTATAATTGACTTTGAAAGTGGTATTGGAACTAAAGTTCAGACATTGTTATGGATAAACTGATTTAGCTCCTCTTGCCTAACATTTATCCAGTTTGGATCAGCTAGAGTTTCATTAGTTTTTTAGGTTCAAATTGAGAAACAAATGCAGAGTGTACAAATAAATTAAACGTTTGATTTCTAGTTCTTACCGGATCAGATGGATTACCTATCACCAAGTCTTGTGGATGTTATTTGCTCCATCTGTGATTGGAATTTGTTGGATTAATTTGCGTAACTGGTTTAGATTGTAACTGAAGATTTCCTTCAGTTTTAGTTGCAATAGTTTCAGTTTGTATTTGAATAGCGTCATGTTGTTCCACAAATTGATTGTTAGGAATAGTTTCATGTTCAACTGTTTGATCCACCACCTATGGTTCAGGTGTTTGAAGGATGTTTCGGTTGATGTGAACTTCTTCTTCAGTATCAACCTTCAAGCTAATATATGTTAAGTGATCAGTCAGCTCAACTGGATCAGTTGGCTCATAAGTTAGAGCAGATTAATTAAATACAACATGATTGATTCTTCTACATTTTAAGTACGCTTATTGAAAACTCAGTAAGCCTTGCTAACTAATGAATATCCAAGAAAATTTCTTCATCTGATTTAGTGTCAAACGCAGTTAAATGAGTTTTTCCATTGTTATGAATAAAGCAACTTGTTAAGATCGGTTGATAGGTTGAAAAGTGTTAGAAGGGGGGGTGGGGGGGGTGGGGGTTAAATAAACACTCACGATTTTTGTAATCTTTTCGATTGAAGTGTCAGTTCTGTGACAAACTGAAACTAGGAATCTTGTCGATCAATGACAATCAGTTTAACTGATGACAGTTCCGGAAATAAACTGATTTAAAGATAGAATAAATAACTGAAATAATAACACGAAGATTTATGGATGTTCGGAAAATGAAATAACTCCTACGTCACCCCTTCTATCACAAGGATAGGATATGCACTAAAAGACTTTGATCGATACAAATATTGTACAGACCCACTTCAGTTTGGACTTAAACACTGCCAAAACTGAAACTCTTAGTTTACTAAATAACTCACAGTTCTTGACTGAACTTAGTACAACAGATCTAGATAAGATCAAATAAACAATACAACGATTTGTGCTTGTAAGCTCGAAAGGTAGCCTCAAATGCTACAAATAAATCAGATAAGTGTGAGCTTTTGATCTTTGAATAAGATATATGAATTTAACAGGGTAACATCAAGCTTGATAATAAAAATAGATCGATTGTAGTTTGCTCAATTGCTCTTCTCACATATTTATAAGCTTTTCTTCAGTGGTAACTTTAAATGTAATTTGAATCAATATATTCCTTGATTGTTACGTCAACATTCTTCTTACAATCGTACAGTGTAAGCTCTGAAATGCGGCGTTCCACTACGAATGACAGTCTGCTTTGTACTGTTTGTCGGTTGAATGTCCTTTTCAACTGATGATGTGTACATCTGAATGATCAGATGATAAGGTCACAACTGAATATGTCAACTGATCAGTTTACAACTGATCAGTCATTTGTCTTCGCTAGTTCAGTTCAGCCAATTTCAGTTGCCTTTGATAATATGCGCATTAATCTTCAGTTATGCAACTTTCAGTTGATTTGTGTAGTTCAGTTACTACAATTAACTTGATCAGTTAGTCCAATTAATTAGTCACTTAGTTTGTCAAACCATCGAAATTAATTTTCCAAAAATTTCCCCCTTTTTGATGTTTGAGAAAACTTGTAAAGTATGAACTAATCAACTGAACTTAAAATAATCTTTGAATTCATTATAGATAAAATAATTCTTTTAATGTACAGATTTGTACAAAGAAAGAAAATCGAGAACTAATCTATATACAGATTCGTACAAAGAATAAAGAATCTTCAACCATTAACTGAAGTCAGTTGATCTTCATATCTTCTTCTTCTCGCTGTTCCCTTTGTCTTCTTCTGTTTCTCTAATTTCCCCCTTTTTGTCAAGCACGTCCACTTTCTTTGATAATATTCGAACAACTGCTACGATATCTTTTACAGCATTCATCACAGTGTTTTGCAGTATATCAATCCTTTTGGTGACTGTACTCTCAAGAAAATCAAAGCTTCTGCCGACAAATGCTTGGGTTTGAAAGTGAGATTCAGTCGACAGTCTATCCTTCTTGATTTCTTCCATCTGGAGAAATCGAGAAGTCACACTCTGATTGAGATGATTCAGTTTGTCCGAGGTAAACTCATTGTTCGAGTTGAGCTTCAAATTGTGTGCAAGCTGAGTTGATTGAATTGCAGAAATAGCGTTCATCATACTGACGAGGTTGGACTGAACAGTTTGAAGTTCTTCAAATAGGGCATCAGTGTCTGAAATCCCAGGAGACATGGCTCCAAAATTTTCTGGAATCTATTCCCTTTCCTGTTGAGTAAATACAATCAGTTTGTGCTTAAGCACCTTCTTCTGAGTCAGTTTCAGTGACAATCAGTTTGTGCTTAAGCACCTTCTTCTGAGTCTCCTTCCGTGCTTTCTTAACTGATTTGGGAGCTTTTTCCATCCAAATCTCCTTCTTCACCTGGATAAACTTCTCAGAAGTCATGTCCAGTTTTTGCTTGGGTGGCTGGACATTTTTGGCATTGAAGATTTTCAGTTTCGATGATTTCTCAGAATCATCAGTCACCACCCCTTTTACTTTCAGCACATGGCTGAGTTGCACCGCAAAGCCTTTTGATTGCTTGGACGACTGAAACATATTCCTCAGAATGTTGAAAATAGTTTTCTTCCAGTTCAGTTTATGTCCAGCCATAATAGCAGTCATGGCCTGAAACTTCTCAAGAGTGAGTACAACAAAGGATCCAGCCTTTGCCAAAAGCCCCTTTGCTACTATATCAGCCAGCAGTTTCACCTCTGGCTTTAGTTTCTTCTTGGGATCGGAAACCTTGATTTTCCAACCATCAACAGAGAGTAGGGTTTGCATCTCTTCCACATCAGATGACTTGACTTCAGAAAACTTAACTAGCCCATCAATAGGCAGTTGGAAAAGGTTGCAGAAGAACTCCTCCTCAATGATCAGCAACTGACCATTTACAGTAGACGCTATACTGCCTTCTTGAGTGACATAGCCGGTGGCATAGAGTTCCTGAACCTCTTTGACATAGATTTCTTGGGAGGATAATCCCAAAAATTGTTTCAATCCGGCTTCTTCCAGTTTGATGAAGATGATCTTCACAGCTTCATTCGCTACTGTAATAACTGATTCAAAATCGATTGCCATAGCGTTCATAACGTGAGCGGGGATTTGGTTTGCCATTTTGTTGAAATCTGCAAAAAATAGTATGCTTTGAGTAGAATTTTGCTCTATATGCTTGAATGTGTGCGTAAGAAGAAGAATTGAATTGGAGCGGGGTATAGTACTGATGTGAGTGACTGTTCAAATTTTTGGACACGTGTCAGTCCAAGAAAATTTGAATTTAAAACGTGTGTACGTGTGATAAAAACGTGCATAGAATACGTATGGATTAAGTGGGTCCACGTTTCAAAATACTATTCAATGAAAGATAGCCTTTAATGCTTCGATAAACAGTCACATCATTTAATATAGAATTTTATTCGATTTATCAGTTAACATATTTGAGAAGATCGGTTGGGTTAGCAACTGAGTGACCAGTTGAAAACTTAGTCAGTTTAGTTGAAGACCAGCTGACTATTGTCTTCTCAGTTAACCTTTTGCTCGACATTCCCCCTTAATAAATGAATATAATAAAAAGTAAGAGTAAGAAAGACTTGGTCTGAGTCAGTTGAGGTCTGATGACTCTTTGTCTTCCTCCTGTCTCTTCAAGTCTTGTCTATAAATAAGATAATTGACATTTGGTAATGGCATCTGAACTCCAATGGATTGTGAAAGCAGCACACATGTCCCTCATCCTTCATGGATGCCTCAAAATATTCATGGATTCAAAAGTGACGCTGAAGAATGCATCTTTAGAAAGATTATGTCCGTTTGTACTACTGCTCACTGCATTCAGTCATTCAAAGATGGAGAGTTCCATGCTTCTGCTCAGTAGAGATCACTAGCAAGGAAGCTTAAAAGACGTGCTCAAGTGGATCACATATTTGATCTAGTCAAGGATGATGCGCTGATTCACATGATGCTGTTGAAGGAATGACACTTGCTTCAAAGAATTGAATATGCCGAAGCCTTCAAGAATATTAGGAGTCATGACTTGAATAACTGGTTGATGTTGTGGCAAGATGCCGTAGATAGTGGACTGAGTGATGTTGTTTGGTATCGACTTTATTCTCAATAAAATCTTGATTTTGTACCATTTCTGTTATATCTTTGCCTTTCTGCAAAACTTAAATTTCATCAGTTGATAAATAATTAACAACCTGAATACAAGAATTGATAAATGACTAACTGACATCAGTTGACAAACAGTTAATCGAACTGAATTCAATAACTGATAAATAACTAACTGACATCAGTTGACAAGCATTTAAATGATAAATGACAAACTGAATGAACAGCAACTGACAAAGCAACAATAAAACTGATTAAGATAAATCAATTAGACCAAGTATATTGTGAAAGTGAGAAAACTTAGTCTCTGGCTATGGTTTGGAGAAGATGTCAGTAGCTTGTTGTTCAGTTGACACATATTCCAATCTGATAGCTTTCTTCAGAGCATGATCTCTAATGAAGTGATGCCTGACATCAATGTACTTGGTCCTTGAGTGAAGAACTTGATTATAAGTTATTGCAATCGTGTTCGTATTGTCACAAAATATGGGAGATTCTTTAGCATCAACTCCATAATCTTTCAGTTGCTGCTTAATCCAGAGCAGTTGGGCACAGCAGGTTCCAGCAGCAAGGTATTCTGCTTCACTTGTGGAAGTAGCTATGGATGTTTGCTTCTTGCTGAACCTAGAGATCAGTCTGTCTCCTAGAAAATGACATGATTCATTGGTGCTTTTACGATCTAGCTTACATCCTGCATAATCTGCATCTGAATATTCAACTAAATTAAAAGAAGATTCCTGAGCGTACCACAATCCCACATTTTGAGTGCCTTTTAAATATTTTGAAATTCTTTTGGCAACTATAAAATGCGATTGCTTAGTATTTGCTTGAAATCTAGCACACATGCAAACAGCAAATACAATATCAGGACGACTAGCAGTTAGGTACACTAATGAACTTATTAAACCTTTGTAGAGTGTCGTCTCATCTGATATCCTCCCTTGATCATTGTCCAGTTTGACTAATGAACTCATGAGAGTGCTTGCAGTTGAACATGTTTCCATGCCAAATTTCTGGAGCAATTCTTTCGTGTATTTGGTCTGACTGATAAAAATACCAGTTTCCAGTTGCTTCACTTGTAGTCCAAGAAAGAATGTCAGTTCACACATCATACTGATCTCAAACTTATCCTGCATTAACTTTGCAAATTTCTTACATAATTTGGGGTTAGTTGACCCAAATATAATATCAACAACATAAATTTGCACAAGTAAAATATGATCATTCTTAGAAAATTTGAATAAAATCTTGTCAACTGATCCAACAGTAAAATCATGATCAGTTAAGAATTTTGAAAGTGTCTCATATCAGGCTCTTGGAGCTTGTTTAAGAGCATATAAAACTTTGTTTAAATGATAGACATGATCAGAAAAAGAGTGATTGATAAAACCTGGAGGTTGTTCAACATAAACTTCTTCTTGCAACTGACCATTCAGAAATGCACTTTTTACATCCATTTGATAGACTTTGAAGTTTTTGAATGATGCATAGACAAGGAACATTCTAATTGCTTCCAGTCTTGAAACCGGTGTGCATATGTTTCATCATAGTCAATTCCTTCTTCCTGCCTATATCATTGTGCAACAAGTCTTGCTTTATTGCGTGCAACTGAACCATCTTCGTTCAGTTTATTTCTGAATACCCATTTTGTATCTATAATTGTTTTACAAACTGATCTTGGAACTAAGTTCCAGACATTGTTATGGGTAAACTGATTTAGCTCCTTTTGCATAGCATTTATCCAGTTAAGATCAGCAAGAGCTTCATCAGTTTTCTTTGGTTCCAGTTGTAAGACAAAAGCAAAATGAATGAACAAATTAAGCATTTGATCTCTCGTTCTTATCAGTTCAGATGGATTACCTATCACCAATTCTGGTGGGTGAGATTTCTTCCATCTGAGTTCAGCATTTGTTGTTTCCATATCAGCAACTGCTTCTGTTGGAAACTGAATGTTTTCAGTTTCAATTGGAGCTGTATCAGTTGGTAACTGAATATCATCAGTTTTCTCCACCAACTGATTATCAGGAGCAGGTTCATGTTCATCTGATTGATCCAGTATTTCTGGTTCAGGTGTTTGAAGGATATTTCTATTGATATGATTTTCTTCTTCACTTTCATCCTCCAAACTGATCTCTGTAAATCGATCAACTATCTCAACTGGATCAGTTGGCTTATCAGTTAGTACAGTTTCATCAAAAACAACATGAATGGTTCTTCAACATTTAAATAATTTTTATTAAAAACTCTATATGCTTTGCTAACTGAAGAATATCCAAGAAATATTCCCTCTGCAGAGCATCAAAGGCTTTTAAATGATTTTTACCATTATCAAAAATAAAACATCTGCAGCCAAATATCTTGAAATAAGAAACCACATTTTTCTTCCATGCCAGATCTCATATGGTGTTTTCACATGATTCTTGTTAATCATTGATCTGTTCTGAGTATAACATGCAGTGTTTACTACTTCAGCCCAAAACCTTTGAGAAATACCAGAATCAGCAAGCATTGTTCTAGCAGCTTCTTGAAGGGTCCGATTTCTTCTCTCAGCTACACCATTCTGCTGAGGTGTTCTAGCTGCTGAGAGCTCATACTTGATTCCAGTGTTTTCTAAAAAAGTTGAAAGATTTTGATTGATGAATTCAGTCCCTCTATCAGACCTTATTCGATCAATCCCAACTGATTTTTCATTTAAAAGTCTTTTGAATAGCTTAATCAGTTGTGCCGCAGTTTGATATTTTGATTTGAGAAAAATAATCCAAGTAAATCTAGCAAATTCATCTACAACTACTAGGGTGTATTTCATTCCCCCTAAACTCATAACTGTTATTTGACCAAAAAGATCCATATGCAACAGTTCTAAGCATCGAGAAGATGATTTACAACCTCTGTTTTTGAATGAAGATCTTACTTGTTTTCCAAACTGACATGCTGAACAAACTTTATCTTTTGAAAAATCTATTTTGGGCAAACTAGTTTGAAAAATCTATTTTGGGCAAACCAGTTAAAAGATCATAGTTACTCAGCTATGCAATAGATTTAAAGTTTAAGTGGTTCAAACTCTTATGTCACATCTAGTTTTTAGAGGATTTGGAAGCAATGAAAAAACTGGTGCATAAGGTTGTTAAGTCCAACTTACTTTGTAAGTATTTCCACAACGATGTCCAGTTAGAATGACCTCATCAGTTGATTCTCTAACTGAACACGTGTGTCTGTCAAATTGAACTGAGAGATTATTGTCTCATAACTGACTGATGCTTATCAAGTTATACTTCAAATTCTCAAATAACAAAACATCTTTAATTGTAAAGTTAACATGGATAAGCTTACCCTTACCCACAAATTTACCTTTGGAGTTCGCTCCAAAACTGATGTTTGGTCCAGTATATTTGATTAATTGAGATAGCGAATTTGCATCTCCTGTCATATGTCGCAAACAACCACTGTCTAGATACCAAGTTGTTTCTTTGATTGTACCTGTTACCTGCAATCACACAGTATATATAATTTTGGTACCCTATTCTTTTGGGTCCCAACTGATTAGTCATTAGGAACCCAGACTTGAATAAATCTAACTGACTTCCCAGTCACTGTGTTCCAAATGATTTTTCTCGAATTTTTAGCAATATGTGTGTGATGTGAGGATGAAACAGTATGATTAGTATCCTTTTTCAACTAGCCATTCTTTTGATACTTTTCTGAACTGGCTTACAGTTGTAGTAATTGTAATAGTCATTCCTTGAGTACTAATTTTTGTAACTGAATCGTTTAGGTGACCAGTTTCTTGTACCATTTGGACTCTCAGAGCTATATCCAATAACATACCCTTTGCCTTTGTTCTTACTTTCAGTCAATTGAACAGCTGGTTTACTAGGTTCTAAGAATTCATTTACCATGGTTGATTTTACAAATGTAATGTACTTTCCTTTGTTTTTATTCCACCTTAGTTGTGTATCACTTGCAGAATTTTCAACATGATTGTTAAAGCCTAAATCAGTTTTATCATCAACTGATTTCTGTGAATTATGCATTTCAGTCAATGTAACTGAAGACTTGTTCCAAACTTGAATCAATTTGGTATGTTTTGAAATTTCTGTTTTTAACTGACATATCAAAGCTTGATTTTCAATCATTTCAGATTTTTGTTGAGCAATCTCCATTTTTACACTCAACAGTTCAACTGACTTATCAGTTTCTGTTTTGTTGTCATTGGGATCAGTTTGCTCAGTTCTAACCTTCTGAAGTGATTGAGCAAGTTTGTGATACTCATCTACCATGTCATATAATGTGGTAATGAGTTCCTCACGAGTGAAATCAGAAGAGCTAAAGTAAAATACCAGTTCACTTGCTGACTCCAATTTGGCATCATCTGCCATTAAGCACTTGACTTCCTCTTCATCTTCACTTGAACTGCTTGAGCTTTCTGATTCTGACTCATCATTGTCAGTTTCAGCCAACATAGACTTGTTTTCTTCAACCAAAACACTTCATGTTTCTTTTTAAAAGATTTCTTGTCATCCTTGGTCCTTCTTCTATGCTCATAGGGCTTCTTTCCCTTCTCAGTTGATACTCGACTGTCCCTCTTTGGCTTAGGAAAGTCTGCTATGAAATGACCAGATTTGCCACAATTGTAGCAAACATAGGATTCTTCTTTGGATTGGTTCTTATGATATTGCTTCTGGAAGTTTCCTTGATTCCTCATAATAAATCTTCCAAATTTCATTACAAAAAATGACTTAGCATCATTGCTCAGTTGATCAACAGATTTTTCAACTGAACCATTTGGTTCCAGTCTGACAGCAGTTAAAGAAGTTGTGGCAGCTGGTGTAGAAGGTTCTCCTTCTCTGTTTTGTATTTCAAACTCGTAAGCCTTTAGATCAGCAAACAAGTCATAAAGTTCGACATTGTTCAGGTCCTTAGATTCTGTAATTGACAAGGTCTTGACATCCCACTCTTTGGAAAGACCTTTGACCACCTTTAGTGCCACTTCTTTGTTCGAATACACTTTTCCAAGTGCATTCAGCTCATTGATAATACAACTGATCCTCTCATCATATTCGTGCAAGGATTCTCCAGCTTTCAACTTGATTTTATCAAACTTCTGAACAGCAACTGATAGCTTGTTCTCTTTTGTTTGCTTGTTGCCTTCACACAGCTGGATCAGTTTCTCCCATATTTTTTTGCCAGTTTTGCACATTTTGATTTTGCTGAAAGTGACTTTATCCAGCATTTTGTATAAGATATCCTTAGCCACATTGTCTAGGTTGGATTTCCTTTTGTCAACAGTTGTCCATTCATCTCTGGGCTTTTCTATACGACGAGGTTCCCCACCAGTGATGGCAACTGCTGTATTTGCTTTTAGAATCTTCATGGGACCATCAGTGATGACATACCACATGTCGTCATCTTGTGCAAATAAATGAGCCTGCATTCTGATTTTCTAGTCGTCAAAATCTTCTCTGGAAAACATCGGTATTTTGTTGAATGAAGAAATATTGATCAGTTTTGAATAAGAGTATTCTGAGACAATATTCAACCGCTCTGATACTATTTGTTAGGATCGGTCTATAGGTTGAAAAGTGTTTAGTAGGAGAGGGTTGAATAAACACTCACGGTTTTTGTAATCTTTTCGATTGAAGTCACAGTTCTGTGACAAACTGAAACTAGGAATCTTGTCGGTCAATGACAATCAGTTTAACTGATGACAGTTGCGGAAATAAACTGATTGAAAGATAGAATAAATAACTGAAGTAATAACACGAAGATTTATGGATGTTCGGAGAATGAAATAACTTCTACGTCACCCTTTCTATCACAAGGATAGGATATGCACTAAAAGACTTTGATCGATACAAAGATTGTACAGACCCACTTCAGTTTGGACTTAAACACTGCCAAAACTAAAACTCTTAGTTAACTAAATAATTCACAGTTCTCGAATGAACTTAGCACAACTGATCTAGATAAGATCAAATAGACAATACAACGATTTGTGCTTGTTATCTTGAAAGGTAGCCTCAAATGCTACAAATAAATCAGATAAGTGTGAGCTTTTGATCTTTGAATAAGAGATATTAATTTAGCAAGGTAACAGCAAGCTTGATAATAAAAATAGATCGATTGTAGTTTGCTCAACTGCTCTTCTCACCTATTTATAGGCTTCTCTTCAACGGTAACTTTAAATGTAATTTGAATCAATATATTCGTTGATTGCCACGTCAACATTCTTCTGACAATCGTACACTGTAAGCTCTGAAATGCGGCGTTCCACTACGAATGACAGTCTGCTTTGTACTGTTTGTCGATTGAATGTCCTTTTGCAACTGATGATGTGTACAACAGAATGATCAGCTAATAAGCTCACAACTGAATATGTAAACTGATCAGTTTCCAACTGATTAGTCAGTTGCCTTCGCTAGTTCAGTTCAGTCGATTTCAGTTGTCTCTGAGAATCTGCGCATTAATCTTCAGTTAGTCAACTGTCAGTTGATTTGTGTAGTTCAGTTACTACAATTAACTTGATCAGTTAGTCCAATTAATTAGTCACTTAGTTTGTCAAACGACCGAAATTAAGTTTCCAACACATCTGCAAACCAATATTTTGAAGTAAGACACCATGCTTTTCTTTCCATGCCAGATCTCATATGGCTTTTTCAAATGATTTTTATTAATCATTGATCTGTTATGAGTATAACATGCAGTGTTTACTTCTTCTGCCCAAAATCTTAGAGAAATACCGGAATCAGCAAGAATTGTTCTAGTTGTTTCTTTAAGAGTTCGATTTCTTCGTTCAACTACACCATTTTGCTGAGGTTTTCTTGCAGCTGAGAACTCATGCTTGATTCTAGAATTGTATAAAAATAGAGAAAGTTTTTGATTGAAAAATTCAGTCCCTCACTCAGACCCTATTCTATCAATTTTGAAAAGTTTAATCAGTTGTGCAACAGTTTGGTCTTTTGATTTGAGAAAAATAACCCTAGTAAATCTTGAAAAATCATCGATAATCACTAAGGTGTATTTCATTCCCCCTAAAATCATGGATGGTATGGATCAAACAATCCATATGCAACCGTTCTAAGCATCTGGAAGAAGATTTACTCCCCTTGTTTTTAAAAAAATATCTTACTTGTTTACCAAACTGACATGATGAACATATTTTATCTTTGGAAAATTCAATATTAGGCAGACCAATTACAAGATCATGATTACTCAGATGAGCGATGGATTTTAAATTCAAGTGGTTCAACCTTTTATGCCATAACTAGTTCTTGGATAGATTAGAAGCGACAAGACAAACTGGTTCATTAGGTTGATCAGTCCAACTGGCTTTATAAGTGTTACCACATCAATTTCCTATCATGACGATATTATCAGTTAAGTTCTTGACTGTGCAAGTGTGCTTGTTGAACTGAAATGAGAAATTATTATCACACAACTGACTAATGCTAATTAGATTTTATTTTAAATTATCAAGAAGTAGAACATCATCAATAATAATGTTACCATGGATAAGATTACCCTTAACCACGGCTTTACCTTTCGAGTCATCTCCAAAACTGATTTTTGGACGAGAATATTTGACCACTTGGGATAAAAAATCATCATCTCCTATCATGTGTTTTGAGCATCCGCTGTCCATGTATCAGATTGAGTCTTTAGTTGATATACCTGTCAACTGCAGTCACATACAATGAATAATTTTGGTACCAACATCTATTTGGGTCCTAAACTGATTAGTCCTTTAGGAACCCAAACTTGGACCAGTCTAACTGAATTTTCAGTTGATGTGTTCCACATCAAATTGCTATATCTACTCCCCATGGACTTTCTCTTGTTGTTAGAGAGGTTGAGCAAAATCATCTACAGGTCGTGGCGCACTGCCCTCGCCTTCTACTGCTGGGGCCTTGCCTTTAGATAAATCTCCTTCATGTACCTTACGTTTATGTGGCATCGTATTTTATCTTAACCTACATATAGGTCACGTAGAAACACATAACTTAGCATAAACTATGGGATACAAAGATACTAACTTGCCGAGTTCCCCATGTATGGATGAAGTGTCTTCCCTGTCAAAGAACCGTGGGCTCTGATACCTTATAAAATGGTCACACCCTTACTCTATACTTGACATGATTACCATAATCAAAATAGGATTTTACTGATATATCTGTATTAATGAAGCAATTCCAAATAAGGGCAACGGTTTATAAAAATTTTGACATGATGTCCCTACATTTTTTTTAAATCAAAAACTCAAGCAATACAATATATACAACAACATCAACTATATTTTCATACACAATCATGCACCATATTGTTATACAAATACATATTCTCATATACATGCATACTTTATATCATCATAAACATCGTAACACTTGTTCAAACCCTGACATATCTTAGTACAATACATATGCGGAAGCTATTCAATAATAAGTCCCGGTTCTTGTCGAGGTGAGGCACGTCACAAGCATCCATTGGCGAACTGGCATCCTATGTCTCTTCACTACCAGATCCTGTAATACATGAGCTATGTGAGTTTATAAAACTCAATAAGTTGGCACTTGTACGTATCAATATGCGTAGAAGGAACATACATATCAAGTCGTGACAACAATGAATCTTTAAACCATGTCATATCATAGCATATATTCATGTTCATTTTTGTACTTGAGCCTCATTAGTTGACCTGTACTACCGTGCTTGCTTTATTATATAGCTACTACTGTGTTGGACGTCAGGGAGCAACCTTTGGCAACCCCACGACCCATGAACATATATTGGCCAATAGGTTTGGTGGACTTAAAACCACCCATGATGTCAACAAGCTCTATATCATGTAAAATCAGTCATTTTCCTTTCATGTTCATGTTCATGTTCATTACATAGCACACATATTCAATATTCATGAGTTCCTTTACTATTTAATACATAACAATGGATATGGTGCTATGTTTTCATCAATAAACATACTAACAATGTACATATATCAATAAACAATGGGAAGCATTTGAAATTAATAATATTACTCATGTATTACTTCAAGAACATGCCAACTTACTGTTAAAGCGTAAGAACACTGGTTTGAGACGATGTTTATCAATCATATGCTGTCAATAAATCAATAGCTCAGTCACTATGTCTCTAGTAGGTGAAAGATACTCCTTTACATGTATAACAACTAAAAAAGAAGAAAACTTACACCCTTATAAGGTTCTTGTGATGGAGAACTAACTTTTAAATTCAAACTAATGAAAGGAAATGAATAAGGGAGCTTTTGGAAGAAGTTTCCTTTGTTTCTCTCGAGTCTTGCTGAGAAAGGAATGAAGGAATGGTGAAAATGGCTCAAGGAAGTCGAAACTTATCTTTTTGTATGAAAGACGCCGCTCGGGCGGTCATTTTCTACCGCTCGAGTGCGGAACATTCTGTCCAAAACGAAAAATCCAGAACCAGTGGCGCTCGGGCGGTCATTTCTTACCGCTCGGGCGCTGTTCTGCGCACAGCCACATCAAAGATCGCTCGAGAAACGTCTCTTTCCTTCATAATTTGAAAAAGTGGTAAACATGACAGTTGTAGCCCTATGGCTTGGCTTGAATCTCCAACTAATTTCATATCCTTTGGAGTTCTGAGAAAAAAGTTATGTTTATTCTCCCAATATGTGTCAGTGAAGGAATGGTGCTACACACGACACACTTCGGGGCACTTTTGGCTTATCTTCCACAATGATTTGGACAAAACCAAAAACATGAAAGTTGTAGCATTATATCTTAAATTTCTATTGCTGGTGGCCTCACACAATTTGGATCAATATTCAAATCATTATGCTAAAACCCGTAAAAACTGCCATATTTTCATCTCATTTCCTACCAACTTCATTACACTATTTCTACCTACACATCTTATTATCAATATTTAGACATATATTCATTCTCAATACACCATGAACGATATAAAAATCATGTTCAATCTAAATATTGATACCCCAATCATCACGTGAAATTTAATGAGCTAAATAACTACATAATAAACGACATAAACACATTATTATCATTTGTATGAGTAACCTAGCATTACAATTCTCCCCTCCTTGAAAGAACTTTGTCCTCGAAATTTTACATATCATATTTTTCAGGATATCTCTGTTGAATCTTGTCTTCTCGCTCCCAAGTTGCTTCTTCAATTGCATGATTGCGCCATAACAGTTTTACTAAGGGTATTTCCTTGCCTCGTAACACTTTTGATTTCCTATCGAGGATTTGAACCGATCGTTCTTCATACGAGAGACTCGATGCAAGCTCCAATGGTTCGTAATGAAGAACGTGAGAAGGATTGGCCAAATATTTCCATAGCAAGGAAACATGAAAAACGTTATGAACATTTGATAAGTTCGGTGGTAAAGCAACTCGGTAGGCCCTGTCTCCTATTCTTTCCAAGTTTTCAAATGGATCGATATATCTTGGACTCAATTTTCCCTTCTTACCAAAACGCAAAATGCCCTTCAATGGTGATATCTTTACAAATACATGGTCACCAGCCTGAAATTCCAATCGACGACGTCGCACATCAGCATAGTTTTTCTGTCGGCTCTGGGCAGTATGCATTCTATCTCTGATCTTGGTTACTAATTCGGCTGTCTGTTGTACCAATTCAGGGCCTAATAATTTTCTTTCTTCTACTTCATCCCAATGTACCGAAGAGCAACATTTCTACCATATAATGCAGTATATGGTGCCATTCCAATACTTGACTGATAGCTATTGTTATATGTAAACTCAGCCAATGGTAGTTTACTGTCCCAACTACCTGGGAAGTCAATAGTACAGGCCCTCAACATATCTTCTAAGATCTGATTCACTCGTTCATATTGTTCATCAGTTTGAGAGTGGAATGCTGTACTAAATGCCAATCGAGTTCCCATAGTATGATGTAAACTCTTCCAAAATGCAGACGTAAATTTGGGATCTCTATCAGATACAATGGACACTGGGATGCCATGAAGTCTCACTATCTCTTTGATGTATTGTTCAGCATATTGATTCATCATGTATGTGGTCTTCACCGGAAAAAAGTGAGCTGATTTCGTAAGTCGATCCATAATAACTCATATAGCATTGAATCCTCTTTGTGATCTTGGCAAACCAAGGATGAAATCCATTGTGATATATTCCCATTTTCACTCAAGAATGGGTAGTGGTTTCAGAAGTCCTGTTGGTCTTTGATGTTCAATCTTGACCTGTTGACAAGTTAGACATTATGCAACAAATTGAACAATGTCCCTTTTTTATACCTGGACACCAAAATAATGGTTTCAAATCCTTGTACATTTTTGTGCCTCTTGGATGGATCGAATAGGGAGTAGCATGAGCATCAATAAGAATGTCAGTTTTGATCGTTCCATGCTTTGGCACACACAATCTCCCTCGATATGTCCATATTCCTTCCCCATTCAATTCAAAGTTAAAATTTCCTTTTTCTTCATCTCGCTGCCTCAGTTGTAATTCATTATATGTACTTTGCCCGGCCTTAATTTTGTCTGCAAGTGTTGGTCGAACCATGAGAGATGATAATTGGATTGTAGTGCCCTTTGGCATAACATCAATCTTCAAATTCTGTAAATCCCATAAAATTTGTTCTTGTACTTCCATTGCAGCAATAGAACTAGATCTTGACTTAATTCATCTGCAACAACATTGGCTTTACCTTGATGATAGGTAATAACACAATCATAATCTTTTATTAATTCCAACCAACGTCGTTGACGCATATTCAATTTTTTTGTGTGAATAAATATTTCAAACTCTTGTGGTCTGTATATATTTCACACTGTTCGCCGTAAAGATAATGGCGCCATATTTTCAATGCAAATACCATTGCGGCCAGTTCTAAATCATGTGTGGGATGATTCTTTTCATATTCCTTCAATTGTCTTGATGCATAGCAATGACCTTCCTGTGCTGCATTAGGACTGCTCCTAAACCTTGTTTCGAAGCATCACTGTATACCACAAAATCTCCTGGTCCTTCTGGTATCACAATGACTGGTTTTGATGTCAATTTTGTTTTTAACTCTTGGAAACTGCGATCACATGCTTCGTTCCATGCAAATTTGACATTCTTTCGTGTTAACGCGGTCAAAGGAAATGATATCTTGGAAAATTCCGCTATAAAACGACGGTAATAACCAGCTAACCCGAGAAAACTACGTACCTCAGTAACAGTAGTTGGTCGTAGCCAGTTATTGATAGCTTCAATCTTACTTGGATCCACAGCTATGCCTTCTTTTGAAATGATATGGCCCAAGAATGCTATTTGCTCAAGCCAAAATTAGCATTTCTTCCATTTATCATATAAATGTTTATCTTTCAAAGTCTGCAAAACTAGTTTCAAATGTTCTCGATGCTCCTCTACAGTTCGTGAGTAGATGAGAATATCATCTATAAACACAATCACGAACTTGTCTAAAAATGGCTTGAAAATTCTATTCATTAAATCCATAAAAGCTGATGGTGCATTTGTTGTCCAAATGGCATTACAAGAAATTCATAATGCCCATACCTCGTTCGGAATGCAGTCTTTGAGATATCATCTGATTTCACTTTTAGTTGATGATAGCCTGATCGTAAATCAATTTTCAAAAAGATGGCAGCTCCTTGTAATTGATCAAACAAATCATCAATTCTGGGGAGTGGATATATTTTTTATTGTCACTTTGTTCAACTCCCTATAATCAACACATAGACGAAGGATACCGTCTTTCTTTGTCACAATTAAAACAGGTGCACCCCACGGTGAAAAACTCGGTCTAATAAACCCTTTATCAAGTAACTCCTGCAACTGTTCTTTCAATTCTTTCATTTCTGTAGGAGCTAATCGATAAGGAGCTTTTGAGATCGGATGAGTTCATGTCACAATATCAATCACAAATTCGATCTCCCTATCTGGGGGTAAGCCTGTTACAACATCAGGAAATACTTCTGAGAATTCACAAACAACATATGTATCTTTTAATTCACGTACAGGTGGATCAATAGTTAACATAGATGCTAAATATCCTTGACACCCCTTCTGTAGTAATTTACAAGACTTCATACAAGAGATTATCCGAAGAGGTAAGGATATACCTACACTTGCTACTGTGAATGGTTCAGCTCCTACTGGTGCAAATTTGATCATCTTTATGCCACACTCAATAGTAACTTTGTACTTCGAGAGCCAATCCATTCTCAATATCACTTCAAAATCGGTCATTTTCAAAACTATAAATTCAGCATACATCTGATGGCCTTGGACATATATTGGACACCCTCGCACAACCTGATCTGTCTGTAATTCTTGCCCAGAAGGTAAAGCTATGGCGAGTTGTGTCTCTGTTGTACTTCCTGTAATGCCCAGTCTCCTTACAAATGATTCCGAAATAAAGGAATGTGTGGCTCCTGAATCTAGTAAAACAATAGCAGTGATACGAGAAATCAAGAACATACCAGTGATCATCATGTATCCTTATCCGCTTCCTCTTTATTGATGGAGAAAATGCGTCCCTGTACTTTCTCAGAACTCCCAGGAAAATTACTGGCGATAACAAACATTGGAACCTTGCATACATTCCCCGCCATGAAGTTTGCCACATTTAGGATAAGGTAGTATGTCTTGTTCTTTACGTGGAGGGGGACCCTTGCCACGAGATTCCTCGGGTCTAGTACCTCTGTTATCGGTCTTTTTGCCTTGTCATGTTCCTTGGCTCTTCTGAAAGTATTGCTGCCTTCGCTGTTGCCTGTCTCTGTCAATGTCTTGTTCGTCCTGTTCTGTCATAAGTGCTCTTTCCACTATCTCCCCATACGTAGCAACTTTCGACATCCGTACATCTCTTTTAATTTCAGAGCGAAGTCCCCGCATGAAGTGTTCGCCCTTACTGGTGTCATCTTGTGCAATATATGGTACATATTGGACTCTAGCCTCGAATTGTTGTATATACTCAGTCATTGACATGGTTCCTTGTTTTAGATTGAGGAAATCACTTGTTTTCTTGGCTCGTACATCTTTAATGAAATACTTGTTGTAAAACACGGTTTTGAAAGTTTCCCATGTCAATTGTATCGTAGGTAATGCCACCCTTGCACTCTCCCACCATATTCTTTGTAAGGCCCGAGAATTGGATTATCATAATCAGACTTGTTTTGTTGATAATTAAAGGGATTGTAGACGTATTGTATCGGACCGGAAGAGACGGAAAAGTAGATGCAATTTTTGGTGTGAGATGAGCTCGGCGCATATGCGCCACCACTCCGGCGCATATACGCGACATTTCCAAAAACATTGGCGCACATGCGCGAGTAGATACGCGCATATGCGTGAAATTTCCAGAAACATTGGCGCACATGCGCGAGTAGATACGCGCATATGCGCGACACGTCCAGAATCTTTGGCGCATATGCGCGAGATGAAGCGCGCATATGCGCGAGGAGTTAAGATTGACATTGCCGAGACCAGTAGGTCTCGCGCATATGCGTGGGTGATGTCGCGCATATGCGCGAGACGTGTAATCCAAAGAATGAGCCATGTGTTCTTGCCATGCATATATAAGGTGTGTTGTCTTTCATTCACCCTTCCTCAACAGAATGAGAATCGAGAGGAACTCCATGAAAGCTCAAGTATTCATCATGTCTTAGAAATTAGATTGTGCAACATCCAACCAACCAAATTTCAATCCAAACATAGATTTGTGCTCCTTGCATCAAAAGCTACAAAAGGATGTAAGTATTGTTCACTTTCAACATGTTTTGATATATATGTGTTGGGAGAATGATGAATTGAGCTCCATAATATGTTCTTAAGATTTTAAGCAAAGTATATTCGCAACCGGATCGAAGAACGGACATTGTATGCTATTGTTACTGTTTCCAACATGTTTAGTGTTAAGTTATGCAGATTTTGAGTACTATCATGTGTTTATGATGAGGATTATGAGTTATGGTTACTGATTATTGAAGTTTGAGTTGACCGGTATCGAGAAACTACGCCGTTATGCCGTCAAAACGTACCGAGATTGAATATTGCTCCGTATGTGTATCCTTTTGAGTTAGAAGTTGATATGGTGCATTGTATATATGTCATTTCAGATTTGGTTTGACAGATTCGATATCAAGAATACGAGACTTCGACTTCTACGAACGACAAGAAGGTATAATTCAATGTTTGTTTGGGGAAGACACAACTCAAATGAGATTCAATTTGAGTTTCCCAACAAAATCACATACTTGTTCTGTTTGTACTTTATATTGATTTATATATATGTACTGAGATAGGAGTGTCATTGGTAGATACGCCAATTTTCTAAACGTTCGGTGATATCGATGCTTCGGATCAGATTCACTCCAATTGTAGATTTCGATACAGACCAGACCGAAGTTTAGGAATAAGATGTAACGCCACCACGATTGGGAGAGTAGGTGGGAGACCTGTTACATCTTATTCACACCGGGATCCCTAGACTTAGATACGAGTCGAGTTAAAGAGTAAGAGTCGGATTGTTTTATCTGTATTCACTAATGTGTCATAATTACTGATTATGTGTTATGATTTGTATTAAACTGCATGACATGCATGTATACATGTTTTATACTGGGATTTATTCTCACCGGAGTTTCCGGCTGTTGTTGTGTCTGTATGTGTGCATAACAACAGGTAGGGCAGGATCTGGGTCGCAACAGAGATGAGAGATGGATATAGCGTGGTGATCACGGGCATAGCAGATGTACTAGTAGTTTGTACTTTTGTCATGTACTGTATTTGAATACTGGTTTGTTGAATATGTACTGGACAAGACATGTATATTATGTTTGTAGAAATAAAATAAATGAAGACCTTGTGCATGTTTATATACATTTGAATTAATGTTAAAAGCAAAAATTTGACCCACATTTTCTAGCAAAGATCCAACTAATCCCAAAATGAATCGAGTTAGAGCCCGGGTCCCCACATTCTTGCATGCTTTGTTAATAAAAATATGGCACACATTACTTTGTCTGCATCTTCCATATGAAGGTAGGAGAAGATGGACTCCAATGATTTAATCCATTCTTCTGCTACTGCTGGATCGGTGCTTCCCATGAATTCAAGAGGATTCAGACGTCGAAAACGATCATACACATCTGTTTGAATAGGTCCTTGTCTAGGTAGCATGGCTTGTGTGTGTGCCTGCTCATGAGTAGTCCGTTGCATCTCAAGTAATTGTTGTATCTGCTCCCCATGGACTTTAGCTTGTTGTTGGAGCAGTTGATCAAAATCATCTACAGGTCGTGGCGCACTTGCCTCGCCTTCTACTGCTTGGGCCTTGCCTTTAGATGACTCTCCTTCATGTACCTTACGTTTTGGTGGCATCGTATTTTATATTAACCTACATATAGGTCACGTAGAAACACATAACTTTGCATAAACTATGGGATACAAAGATATATACTTACTTGCCGAGTTCCCCATGTATGGATGAAGCGTAGTGTCTTTCCTGTCGATGAACCGTGGGCTCTGATACCATATAAAATGTCACACCCTTACTCTATACTTGACATGATTACCATAATCAAAATAGGATTTGACTGATATATCTGTATTAATGAAGCAATTCCAAATAAGGGGCATCAATTTAACGGTTTATAAAAATTTTGACATGATGCCCCTACATTTTGTTTAAACCAAAAACTCAAGCAATACCATATATACAACAACATCAACTATATTTTCATACACAACCATGCACCATATTATTATACAAATACATATTCTCATATACATGCATACTTTATATCATCATAAACATCGTAACACTTGTTCAAACCCTGACATATCTTAGTACAATACATATGCGGAAGCTATTCAATAATAAGTCCCGGTTTTTGTCGAGGTGAGGCACGTCACAAGCATCCATTGGCGAACCGACATCCTATGTCTCTTCACTAACTGATCCTGTAATACATGAGCTACCTGAGTTTATAAAACTCAATAAGTTGGCACTTATACGTATCAATATACGTAGAAGGAACATACATATCAAGTCGTGACAACAATGAATCTTTAAACCATGTCATATCATAGCATATATTCTTGTTCATTTTTTTACTTGAGCCTCATTCGTTGACATGTACTACCGTGCTTGCTTTATTATATAGCTACTACTGTGTTCGACGCCAGGGAGAAACCTTTGGCAACCACACGCCCCATGAATATATATTGGCCAATAGGTTTGGCGGACTTAAAACCACCCATGATGTCAACAAGCTCTATATCATGTAACATCAGTCCTTTTCTTTTCATGTTCATGTTCATTACATAGCACTCATCTTCAATATTCATGAGTTCCTTTACTATTTAATACATAACAATGGAATATGGTGCTATGTTTTCATCAATAAACATACTAAAAATGTACATATATAAATAAAAAATGGGAAGCATTTGAAATTCATAATATTACTCATGTTTTACTTCAAAACATGCCAACTTACTGTCAAAGCGTAAAAACACAGGTTTGAGACGATGTTTATCAGTCCTATGCTGTCAATAAATCAATAGTTCAGTCACTATGTCTCTAATAAGTGAAAGCTACTCCTTTACATGTAGAACAACTAAAAGAGAAGAAAACTTACACCCTTATAAGGTTCTTGTGATGGAGAACTAACTTTTAACTTAAAACTAATGAAAGGAAATGAAGAAGGGAGCTTTTGGAAGAAGTTTCCTTGGTTTCTCTCGAGTCTTGCTGAGAAAAGAATGAAGGAATGGTGAAAATGGCTCAAGGAAGTCGAAACTTATCTTTTTGTATGAAAGGCAACGCTCGCGCGGTCATTTTCTACCGCTCAAGTGCGGAACATTCTGTCCAAAACGAAAAATCCAGACCCAGTGGCGCTCGGGCGGTCATTTCTTACCGCTCGGACGCCGCTCTGCGCACAGCCACATCAAAGATCGCTCCAGAAACGTCTCTACCCTTCATAATTTGAAAAAGTGGTAAACATGACAGTTGTAGCCCTATGGCTTGGCTTGAATCTCCAATTGGTTTCATGTCATTTGGAGGTCTGAGTAAAAAGTTATGCTTATTCTCCCAACATGTGTCAGTGAAGGAATGGCGCTAAACACCACACACTTCGGGGCACTTTTGGCTTGTCTTCCACAATGATTTGGACAAAACACAAGACATGAAAGTTGTAGCATTATATCTTAGCTTCTAGTGGTGGTGGCCTCACATAATTTGGATCAATATTCAAATCATTATTCTAAAACCCGTAAAAACTACCATATTTTCATCTCATTTCCTACCAACTTTATTACACTATTTCTACCTACACATCTTACTATCACTATTTAGACATATATTCATTTTTAATACACCATGAACAATATAAAAATCATGTTCAATCTCAATATTGATACTGCAATCATCACGTGAAATCTAATAAGCTAAATAACTACATAATAAACGACATAAAAGCATTATTATCATTTATGCGAATAACCGGGCATTACATGCTCGCTGCCTGATTCCAGTACTGTATCATTAGCCATCAAGCATTTTAATTCTTTTTCATCGCTGGAGCTGCTTGAGCCCTCAAATTCTTATTCATCACTATCAGTTTCTACCCACTTTGACTTGCTTTCTTCGGCTAATATAGCTTCATGCTTCTTTTTGAATTATCTCTTATCATCCTTAGCTCTTCTTCTCCGCTCAAATGATTTCTTTTCTTTTTCAGCTGAACGTCGACTATCATTCTTTGGCTTAGGACAATCAACAATGTTATGTCCAATTTTTCCACAGTTGTAGCAAGCATTTGGTTCCTCCTTGGAGATATTCTTGTGAGAGTGTCTTTGGAAGGATCACTAGTTCTTTCTCATAAATCTTCCAAACTTCTTGATGAACAATGACATGGCATCATTGCTCAGCTGCTCTAGAGATTTTTCAGTTGAACTAGTTGGTTCAAGTTTAAGGCGCTGAGATCAGTTGTAACTGGTGGAATTGATGGTTATCCCTCTTTCGTTTGTAGTTCAAATTCGGATGCCTTGAAATCTGCAAATGGATCGTGTAATTCCACTTAGTTGAGATCTTTGGATTCTCTCATTGTCATTGTTTTCATATCCAATTTTTTGGGAAGACCACAAACAACCTTAGTGCAATTTCTTTATTTGAATACACCTTCCCTAGTACATTCAGTTCATTGATAATACTGCTAACTCGTTCGTTAAACTCATTCATTGATTCTCTAGTCTTCATCTTGATATTATCAAACTTTTGTACTACGACTGAGAGTTTGTTTTCCTTCGTTTGCTTGTTGCCCTCGCACAACTGAATCAGTTTTTCTCAAATTTCTTTGGTTGTTTTGCACATCTTGATTTTGCTGAAAGTAATTTTCTCCAATGTTTTATAGAGAATATACGTCGCCACATTGTCATAATTTTCTTTCCTCTTGTCTTCAGTTGTCTATTCCTCTCGTGGTTTTTCAATGTGGCGAGGTGCTCCATCAATTATAGCAATAGATGTGTTAGCTTTCATGATCTTCGTAGGTCCATCAGTTATAACATATTACATATTGTCATCTTGTTTGTCTAAGTGAGTCTGCATTCTGACTTTCCAATCATCAAATTCTTCTATTGAGAACATAGAGATTTTGTTGAATGAAGACATGATGACCAGGTGTATAGACAGAATACATCAGAAATTATTCAGAGACAAGATTGAAACCGTTCTGATACCACTTGTTAGGATCGGTTTGATGGGTCAAAGTGTTTAGAAGAAGAGGTTGAATAAACACTTAAATATTTTTGGCTCTTTTTAAAAATCCGAATCAGTTTAGTTATAAACTGAATTCAATAATCTTTTTGTCGATAACAGTCAGTTAACTAGTTTGAAGTGCGGAAATAAACTAACTAATAGATTGAATACTCAAAGAATAAACGAACTGCTGAACACAAAGATTTTTATGGATGTTCGAAGGCTTCAAATGCTCCTAAGTCACCCCTTCTATCACAAAGATAGTTATTCACAAAAAGACTTTGATTGATTACAGAAACTGTAATAACCCACTTCAGTTTGGACTTAAACACTGCCAAACTGAAACTCTTAATTTCTTACAACTTATCAGTAAACAAACTGATTATCTTTCGTAGCACAAGTGATCTCAGAAGATCGAATATTTCAATGTAAAGTGCTAGTGATTTTGCTCAAATTATATCCTAAATGATATGAATATATCTATGAAGTGTGAGCTTTTTGTAAATATCGTAACTGATATTGTATAACTGATCTTTTACTTGTTTCTCTCTCACCTTTGAGTTCCCTTCACCATCACCTCACCCACTCCTGCTACGATTGCCCTAAACCATCATGCACCACCTGCATCTTCCCTTCCTCCAAGACACCCCATGCGTAGTCACTTCAAAAAAAAATTCTGCAAACCAAATCCCAAATTCTCCCTTTACACCTCCAATGTTTCATCGGACCAAGATCCTACTAGCGTTACTACTGCTCTTCGTGATCCCTGTTGGCGGGTTTCTGTTTCCGAAGTGTTAAAGTAGATGCCCTGTAAGCCAACAGTTAGATAAGAAATTTATTGACTCAGTTGTGATTAACAATCTTTATTTTAATATAATTTACGTTTCATTGTTTCGTGTTACTTTATCTGTATACCCATGCAATTGACATAGATAGAGATCTTTATTATACTTTAATTCAAGTTAATCTTACTTCGATCTCGAGACTCATTTGAAAACACTTTATATTCTAAATTCTTTCATAGTCGATTCAGCCACCTAAAAACTGTTAGAGTAGGTGCACGGCAAGCCAACTTGTGGCTCAAGCTTTATTGACTCTAATGTAAAACCATCTTTATTTTAATAATATTTTACGATTTTATTCGATTATGGCATTATACTTTATCTGTATACCCATGAAATCTGCATAGATAAAGTCCTTGAATATAAAATAGGTACCATGAGGTCTGCGTCGCAACGTAAGATCATGAAACTCATTAGGAAGTGTACCGTATATTCTAAACAGGTTCCTAGTCAAATCAGCCACCTAAATAAGGATAAAGGTCGCTCGATCTTGATACTAGTATCTGTGGTGTAAACGTCGTGTTTCATTGGCAATGACATGAAGATGTCCATTCACACAAATGGGTGATCATGTGATGTGCACCGAACAACCCTCTCTCGGACTGTCCAAGTGGTTATCACTTATCGAGTAGAATAGTCCGCAGTTATGGTTGTAAACCATTAGTCCTTTGACCCGGGACAATGTAGGGGCTATACTTACTAGCATGCACTTTGATCCGTTTACCGACTCCATCGAGGGTCATCAGGTGGCGAGGTTGGGTGTGGTTTCAAAATACGTAGGAGCAAATGCATTGTATTTGGGGATTCACCGTTCACCTACGAGTGAAGATATCCTATGTGATCTGATGAGTTAATATTGCAAGGAGTCTCTGGCCAGAGCAAGAAATGTGCTTTAGGGAAAGGTGTTTTCCTAGTTTCACATACCATGACACAATTAGTATTCAAAGATAAATCGCATTGTTTTCGAATTCATATGCAACTCTCAATATACCAATGTTTGCAGTTTTGACCGGGATATATGTGTTGAAGGGACCGTACTATACGCTAACCATGACTAAAGGTTCTTGCAGGCAGTATCAGTGATATCTAGGGGATCATGGAGCGATGCTACTAGACGCTCTAACCATGATCATATGGGTGCAATCAAAAATGAGTTCTGACATTCTTGATCTAAGATGAAAAGAATGGGGTTAACTAGGGTAACGCCGAATAAGAATAAATGTTATTCTGAATTACATGGAGATGTGTACCCACGGCTAGCTGTATCCCTGAACCATTGAAAGTCACACAAGTATCAGATTCTGTGTTATCGTTGAGATAATCAAATTTCAAGGAGTTGGAATTTGGCGACTATAGTTTGATGGAGATCAACAAGAAGCTTATAACGGAGTTTATGAGCTGATTCCATAGGATGGAAGAAATGGAAGTTGGCATTATTGCTAAATAATGAAGGAGAGTAGAACTGTCTGTTTTGTAAAGGAGTTTACTAAAAATGGCAGGCGCCCCATATGGTAAGTGAAAATTTTGATCTTCGAAATTTTCACTTTTCATTATATGAACAAGATTTGTATCCTTGGTACATCGACGATCTCGGATCGTCGATCGAGGTTATAATGAGTTCGGAATCATTTTTTTATGTGAATTTGAAATTTACTGATTAAATGATTGTGCTAGTAGTGGTGATTACTAACATGCACAAATTCTCATATATGTTCTAGAAGAGTCTAGAATTAAATTAACCAATGAGTTAATTTATAAATTAAATAATGGTTATTTAATTTAATTAATGTACATATTTATTTTATATGGTGATATAAAATATATGTATATGATATTACTATATCATGTATTATTAAAAGTTAATAAATACATTATATATATTAATTATATGAGAGTTTTAATATAATGAAATTAATAGAGTCCTTGTGAGAGAGATTTCTAATTAGATTAGGAGTCTCACTCTATAAATACATCATAAGAGGACATAATAAGAGAAAGATTTTTTTCCATAAAAATTCACAAAAATTCCTTCCCAATTGCATAGACAACTCACGGCCACCTCATGGAGTTTGGAAGAAAATTTTGGCCAAAAGCAAATTAGATTTGCTTAATTGTTGATTAAGATCAATAATTATTGGTTAATGATTAATCAATAATTAATTAGCACAAAATCCATGGTTGAGAATCATGGAACTCTCGGTCAATATATAAAAAAAAGGGTTGGGAAAATTTAGGTCATGTGATTTCTTCTACCGCTGCGCCGCTTCGTCTCCAGATTTTGGAAATTCGAAGGCTACAGTCTCAACGCATAAATCTTTTGCGATTTCTAGTGCAATCCAAGCGAGGAACAAAGTCTTCGATCATGGACCTAATTAGGCGATCAAAGGAGAAGAGTCGTTCATAGGAAATTACAAGAAGGGCTATATCCACCTAAACACCAGAATAGTTTGGAGTCCAGCGTTGAGAAGGCAAAGGTGTAATTCTAAATCCCTATGAATATTTCTGAACACACGACGCCCAAGAACAAAATTTTTAAACTTTCGCTGCGTCTTGGGTGCGAAAATACGATGTACCAACAAAAAAAAGGATAAAGGCCGCTTGAGTTTGAGACTAGCATCTGTGATGTTTTGTACCGTGTTTCATGCTAAGGTCATAGATGTAGAGCCCAAAATCAGTACACGTAAAACACATGCATTTATTTAATTTTTAAATCATTTATTTAAATTTAAAATGATTTTTTTAGTGATGCATGATTTATTTCTTTGCATTATTTTATATTAATTATGTTTATGTGATGCACGTTAAAAATGTTTTCTCGAGTTTCATGTTTCAGGCGATTATTCGATGAGGGATCAAGGACAAAAGACCGGAGACGATTTTTGGTAATTTTAAAACGTGGTATTTTATATTAAGTTGAGATTGGGGTATTTCAAATGATTTATAAGTTTTTAATGTTTTTAAAATCCTAATTTGTTTATTATGTGATTTTAAAGTTTCAGAATTTTGAAAGGTTTATCAATTGTGTGTTTTATTTCAATCTTAAAGATGCTAGTATTTTGTGAGGAATTAGTATTTTAGTTAGGATATTAAGTGATTATTAATATTTTAATTAGAATGCCAATTATAATTTAAGAAATATGTTTCCCTTAATTACTATCTTAACTCACGCTAGACACGCACACACTTACAGGTTTTACACACTTTTACATACACTGAAATCATTCAACACACACACACTTTTTCCAATTCAGATTTATTTATTTTTGAGAGAGCAAACATTAGGGTTCTTGAGAGGAAAGCAGTAGTCCCTTGCCCTTCTTTTTTCAAGCGAATTTTTGTTGGTTTTATTGCAAGAAAATCAAGCCACATTCGTCCCGGATCGTCTCTCGCATCCTTCCCGCGTCGGTATCATCCTTTCGGTATTTTTAGTTATCAAAAATCATGTATATTCTTTCGTTTCTGCATCGATCTTGTCATAGTAAATATTTTGATGTTTATTGTATGAAAACATGTTAATGTTATGCAAAATTTTGAGCAAAAATTTATTGGATCAGTTTTGAAACGATTTTAGATCTGAAAACTCGAAGTTTGTTGTCATTTTAAATACTGCGACTTTTCGGTCGACTTTTTGGAAATACTTTCAACATATAAAACGTAAAAAATTTTTATACTTTCGTTTTTACAGTAAATTCGAAATATTTAAATAAAAATTGAGTGAGTCATGGTGATTTTCGTGGGACTGCTCAAACTGCATTTTCTGAAAATATGTTATTGATGTGTTATTGAAGTTTATTTGTTGCAGGCTTCGTTGGGAACCGTCGGGTGATCACTGCTGTGTTTTGTTATATGGAGTATGAGTTTGGGATGAGTTTTGATTCTTTTTTTCGTGTCGATAGTCGTTGGTTGCATTAGAAATCGTAGGAAACAATTGGTGTCAAAATTTGAGTTTATGGGTTTATATTGCATTGCGTGTGGTGAGTCGTTTCTTTGGAAACGTTTGGAGCGTTTTGTGGAGTCGATTTAGTGCCATAGTGTCTTAGGATGAGTCTCGAGGCATTGTTCACTGTCTGTGTAATCGAATTTGGAGAGTATAAGCTTCTAAGTCGTGGAGTCCAACTGCTCGGCGCCCGAGCGGTAAATTTTTGCCGCCCGAGCGCCACTATTTCTGTCTGAGGGAAAATTTCAAAAAACTCGGCGCTCGAGCGGTAATTTGTTACCGCCTGAGCGCGGACCCTGGCACTCGAGCGGTGAAGTTTTACCGCCCGAGCGCGGCCCCATCTGTAAAAATGTTTGGTTTTCATTTAGCTTTAGGTTCCAATAGTGAGTCCATGTCTTTTATTGTTGGGGAAATGTTCACACATCATTTTAGAGATTGTTTGGGGTTCGATGTCATGGGTTAGTACGATAATTTAACGAGGTCAACTCCCGAGTAATCTATAATGTCATAAGCTATTTAATTACTTCGGTGGTGTGCACGAGTACCTACGTCTAAGCTATGAAAGTTAGTGCATGTAATCACATTAGTATGTGCAGCAGTGACCCCAAGCGAGATCCAATGAATCCCTCAACGCCAAGTAAGTAAGTATGTTCGACGTGCAAAGAAAATATTTTTAAGTTTTTGTGGTATGCTAAATGTCTTGTGACCAATTTATGAATGGGTTTGGAAGTCGGTGAACGTGGCCGAGGACCTCTCCATCCCGTTAAAGCATGAACGAGTTTAGATCAGGATTGGAAAGCGGTAAAACATGACCATGGACCAATCTACCCGTTAAAGCATGAACGGGGATCTCATGTATGTGGCAGTGAATCTTCCCTGTCAGCCTAGTACTGTGGTTTAGTCTGATCAGACGTATTTATGTATGGGTCACTTGCTTTGAAACATATCTCTACGCAAAATGATGAAGTTTATGAATGTTCAAGTATGTGCAAGTATGCAAGCATGTTTAAGAAAAGTCTTATGATGATGGCACATCTATGTTGATGTATGTACATACAAGTTTCAAGTATGTTACATTCAAGCTTTTAAGTATGCAAGTTCAAGTATCAAGTACGTACGCTCTATTTTAAAATTGCATGTGATTTTATTACATATTACTCGTTACTTCCAGTTTATACATGTTGAGTTTTTAGACTCACTAGACTTGATTGATGCAGGTGAGGATGCATTTGAGGAGACGAGGGGTGAGGACCAGTGAGCTGGCTTGGACAGAGTGGGAGGCTAAACCCGAGGACCGCCATGTTTTCAAGAATTTATGAAAGTTTCAAATACTCTGATTTTATGTTACTGTCATGATGTCTAGTCAAATGTCTTGGCAAAATTTTTAATTTCGAACGTTTGGTTGCAGTTATTTTTGAGAACGGATTATGGATTATCACAATTTGAAAGTTTATTTCATATTTAAGAAAATTTTTATTTTTCCGTAAATTTCAAGTAGTTTAAAAATACGGTATGTTACAGTTGGTATCAGAGCGGTGTTCTTGTAAAGGGTTACGCCTACTGCTAGTCGCAAGAACCTCACAAAGCCACACCTCAAGTCTGTAAGTTTTAAAGTTTTGAATTATGTTATGTATTAAGTATTAAGTAATAATTTCAGCATGTTATGTTTTAAGTTCGATTTACATGCATCTTATATTGTTGATATTATGTTCATACATGCATATTGGGTTTACGTGTTGGGTAAATTGTTGGAACAGTATGCCTCCTAGACGCATAATTAACCGGGAAGCTAGGGATGAGGATAGAGAGGCCCGAGAGGAGGGGAGAGACGCTCCACCTCCTCCACCGCAAGATATGCAGGCACAGATGCTTGCAGAAATGACGCAGTTCTTCGCACAGTTTGCGGGGAACCAGGCGACAGTGGAGGCAGGGGCTAGGCCCAGACCAGAGGGAGTGTATGAGAGGTTCGGGAGGATGAACCCAAAGAAGTTTTCGGGGACTACTGACCCGATGATAGCTGAAGGATGGATTAAGTCCATCGAAGTTATATTCGAGTTCATGGAGCTTCAGGATGCAGACCGGGTTAGGTGCGCCACCTACTTGTTGACTGGAGACGCCAGGCTATGGTGGGAAAGTGCACTAGCGTCAGTTAACTTGCAAACACTGAGGTGGAATGGATTTAAGGAGGTCTTTTACTCCAAGTACTTCACTGAAGAGGTACGATCCAGACTGACCAGGGATTTCATGACGTTGCGTCAAGGGTATAGCAGCGTAGCTGAGTTCGTCATAAAGTTTGAGAGGGGGTGTCACTTTGTGCCCCTAATAGCTAATGATGCCCAGGGGAAGCTGAGGCATTTTATGGACGGTTTGCGGCCGATGTTGCGCCGTGATGTGAGGGTTACTGGTCCAACTACCTATGCATTTGCTGTGTCTAGAGCTTTGGCGACAGAATAGGATCAGCGAGATATTGAGGTTGATAGGCAGGGCATGAGGCCCTATCAGGCACCACAGCAGCAGCAACAGCGACCTCAGTTCAAGAAGCCTTTCCAAGGACATCCAGGGAAGCAACCATATCAGGGATCGCCAAAGGGCAAGGGTCCAATTCAGCTGCAGAGGGCGCCTCAGAAGCCCGGTGATTTCCCAGTGTGTCCTAAGTGCAACCGCCAGCACCCGAGGCAATGTTTATATGGGTCAGGCAAATGCTTTAAATACGGAGCCAATAACCACATGTTTAAAGAATGCCCACATTGGACGCAACCGACACAAAGGAGAGTGTTCGCCATGCATGCACAAGAGGCGAACACATACACGACGTTATTGACTGGTAAACTCATTTAGTTAAGCACCTATTATTCTGCCATGCATGTTTTGAATTGTATTTGAGATTTTAGTGTGCTAGTTAATATTTTGGTGACTTGGGATATAATTTCTTCTATGCTTGAGGTTGAGGTTAGAATTTAGGATATAAGTTTGTGTGTGCTAACGTCTCTCAGGAAATATATCCATAAAGAGTCAAGCCACGAAGGCCCTGATAGACTCAGGAGCCACCAACTCCTTTATTTCGGAGACATTCGATAGTCACTTGGACGTCCAGTCTATTAGACTCGACGTGAGCTACTCAGTGACAGTCCCATCGGGGGAAAAATTGTCACCTAGTAACGTGGTCAAAGACATCGATCTAGAACTGCAGGGCCACCAAGTGTACGCCGATTTGATTGTGTTGCTGATGCCAGAGTTTGATATCATTTTGGGAATGGACTGGCTGACGAAGAACAGAGTTCTTATCGACTTCCAGAAAAGGTCAGTGTTAGTAAGACCTTTGGGTATGGAGCAGTTTCTCTTTGAGCCAGTTAGATGGAGGAGTTTTCCTCACATGATCTCTTGCATGTAGGCGCGGAGACTCATTCACAAAGGGTGTCAGGATTTCTTGGCCAGTGTTATTTCAGCACCTGACGTACCCACTCCGTCTATATCTGAAGTATCGGTAGTCAGAGAGTTTCCTGACGTCTTTTCAGATGACGTCGCAGGCCTCCCACCAGAGAGAGAGGTGGAGTTTGCTATTGATCTTGTGCCAGGCACAGTGACAATCTCTAAGGCACCATACCGATTAGCTCCAGCCGAGATGTTAGAACTCAAGCAGCAGATTCAGGAGCTTCTTGACAAGGAATTCATTCGCCCTAGTTTCTCACCATGGGACGCACCAGTACTCTTCGTAAAGAAGAAGGATGGGAGCATGAGGCTGTGTATCGATTACCGAGAACTTCACAAGGTAACGATCAAGAAAAAATACCCACTTCCAAGGATCGAGGACTTGTTCGATCAGTTGCAGGGAGCTACAGTGTTCTCTAAGATAGATTTTTGATCGGGGTACCACCAGCTGAAAGTGAAGGACGCCGATGTTCATAAGACAGCTTTCAGAACCAGATATGGACATTACGAGTTCTTGGTGATGCCGTTTGGACTGACGAATGCTCCAGCAATTTTCATGGACCTCATGAATCGAGTATTTCATCCCTACCTAGATCAGTTCGTCATAGTATTCATTGACGATATTCTCATTTAATCAAAGAGTCATGAGGAGCACAGTCAGCACTTGGGTACAGTTCTACAGGTTTTACGGAGTCGCAAGTTGTATGTGAAATTCAGTAAGTGCGAATTTCGGTTGGAGAAGATAGCGTTTTTGGGCCATATAATATCTAGCAGTGGTATCGAGGTGGATCCAGCTAAGGTAGCAGCAGTCAGAGATTGGGTTGAGCCGAAGAATGCGTCTGAGATTCGCAGTTTCCTAGGCCTTGCAGGCTACTACAGAAAATTTATTCAGGGGTTTTCGTCGATAGCAGTGCCACTCACTTCACTGACAAAGAAGAATGCTAAGTTCGTGTGGAGTGGCGAGTGTCAGAGGAGCTTCGATACTTTGAAGCAAGCTCTCATTTCAGCGCCAGTGTTAGCCATGCCATCGGGACAAGGATATTTTGGGTTATACACCGATGCATCTAAGCTCGGGTTAGGCGCAGTGTTGATGCAGCATGGTTGGGTCATATCTTATACTTCCAGGCAGTTGAAAGTGCATGAGAAGAACTACCCGACTAATGATCTTGAGTTAGCCGCCTTTGTCTTTGCATTGAAGATATGGAGACATTACTTGTACGGCGAGAAATGCCAGATATTCACTGATCACAAGAGTCTGAAGTATTTCTTCACGAAGAAAGAATTAAATATGAGACAGAGACGGTGGTTGGAGTTGGTAAAAGACTATGATTGAGAAATTAGCTATCATCCAGGGAAAGCTAATGTTGTGGCAGATGCCTTGAGCCGAAAGATTGCAGTCGTAGCACAGTTGTAAATGCAGAGATCTCTTCAATCAGAGATTCAGAGATTTGGGTTAGAGGTTTATCATAAGGGCGGAACTCCTAAACTGTCTAATCTGACAGTCCAGTCCTCCTTGCTAGACCGAATCCGTGCAGATCAGCCTTCAGATGAGCAGTTACAGAAATGGAGACTGGAGGATGAGGCCAAGGGCAGTGTACTCTACATAGTGGCTGATGATATTTTAAGATACAGAGGTAGAATGTGGGTGTGAGAACCCGAGATTTTACGATCCGAAGCAAATCAAGAAAGTAATACAAACTTGAAATTTTACTCAAACTAAGCTCAAAAATGTTTGTTCCAACTAAATAATTTGACTATTAACTTAGATTTTCATTAAATTTAACTTGAGGAAGCAACTTCAAAGCTCGGAAATGAGCTCAGCAGGAGGCCAAGCCACAAGTAATCGCATCCATCGAAGTGTTGTCACGAGAGGAGTAAAACCCCAGCTCAAAGACACGATCTGTCAGCTCAAAGCAGCTCAACCAAGTTTGTCCTAACATGATCAAAAAGGGAGCTAAAAGTTAAGCTAAGGGTTTGGACAAACTTATTATGCAAGAAGTGATCTTTGAGGTAACCAAGATAGAAGCTAAGGGATGAACTAAAGGTTTGGACAGGTTAATGATGCAAGAAATGACCATTGGGATAATCCATGAAGGAGCTAAGGGAGGAGCTAGGAGACCAGGACACATTAATGATGCAGGAAGTGGCTCTTGGTTCTTGAGATGGAGCTTGACCACATTAAAGGCTACTTGGAGCCCAAGTTGGCATTAATATGGGGGAGGAGGAGAGTCACGAATTCACCTATAAATAGAGCACGAGGGCTAAGGAAAAACACTCCAAAAAAACCTCTCAAATTTTCGGCCACTCCCTCACAAAAGAATTGTCCCAAAATTTCGTCCAAGGAAGAAGGAACTCGTGTGGTTCGAGTGCTAGATTCTACGTCGAAGTGCTACAGAGTGAAGATAGCAATTTCTAAGATTAAAACGTAATGCTGTCAAATTTTCGAGAAACAAGTTCGCCACAAAGTCGAATCTATTTCCAAAATTCTGTAAGTGGGCTTTTGTTTTACGTATCTTCTTTCTATTTTTAAACTTTGATATAGATAACATGACATGCATGTTGGTATGTCTTTTTCGAAAATATTGGTTTGCTCCGTTTAAAATTTCGATCGATGATATGTTCTGTTTGATATTCGAATTTCTTTGATTCCGCTGTGTCTGTCTGAAAATCTGAACTCTTAGAAATCTGATAAGTTTTGTCTGTTGTCTCTGAATTTTGTGTACATTTTTACGATTCAATTTGAAATGGGATGAGAATTGTGATTCTGTCTGGCCCCCAATGGTGGGTGTAAAACCATTTCTGTTTGGCCCCCAATGGTGGGTATAAAACCATTTCTGTCTGGCCCCCACCGGTGGGTATAAAACCGAGTTCTGGCCTCACCCTTTAGAGGAGTAACATATTGGGGACAATTTGACCATGGAAATGAGATGAGTAACAGTGTTCTGTTGGTTATAATCTGATATGTTTCTGAATCGTTCTGAAAAATCTGATTCGTCCTGAATTATCTGTCTCATATTTGTTCATTTCGATATGATAAGTTAAAGGTAATAAGATTTGAAAGATTGTTAAAGAACTGTTTTAAAGAATTAAGTTCTATATGTATTTTTGGAATCGATCGACCCCCACTTGCTAAGTGTTTTCCCAAAAACACTCACCCCCTTACAATTTCAGATAAAAATGAAGAACAAATAAATGAGGAGGAGCAGGAAGCTTTCTGGGGTTGGTGATCGATGATCAAGAGCAAGAATCAAGTTATTCCTTTTGTTTAAGTTTTCCGCATTTCGCAACTCTGATGTATTTTATTTCATTGTCATTGTAAGACAATACTTTATTTATGAAAAAGATTGGTTTTGATTGATACGAGGCTTTATTGTTTGCAATATAATTGTTAAACAATGCCGGATGTCACCGACGCTTCGGACTTGGGGCGTGACATTTAAATGATATCAGAGCCGCCAAGTTCATAATCCCGCTGGGATTTTGACAGACAAAATTTGACAAAGTCAAATTTTGGCAAAAGCCTAGTGCATCTCAATTTGTCCAATATTCATCTGTCCTTGAAATTCAACTTCCATCTGTTTCCTAAAATTTCGAAGAGACTTCAAAAATCTATCCTTTCAATCACTTCACAATCCTTAGTATCGAAAATTTTCCACGACAACTTTGTTTCTATTTTTGTGCCTTCCTATCCTTCACACGATTCTGATGCTTTACTTCCATTTTTATCCTAGGAAATGGCTGCTCCACGTACTCGCACTCAGGCTGCCCTTCGCATGCGTCATCTCACCATAGATAATCAAGCTAGGGAGATTGCGACTCTGAAGGCGTAACTGGCTAGGGAGAAACTGGAAAAACAGGAGCTTAGTGAAATTAGGCACATACTGGAGACCGACGTGCAGCAACTTACTCACCATCTTGATTTGGCTGAGAGCCAACTTCTACATATACCAACTGACTCAGCTCGCATCGCGCGCTTAGCTTCACTCAACAGGGAGTTACTGAAGAGAGTAGAGATAGAACGAGGACGTGCTACGCAGGCCCGTCAGCGCCAAGAGGAGTTCAACGCCAAACAGGACCGGTACATTTCGAAGCTTCACGGCACTATGGACAGACTTCAAGAGCAAAACAACTACCTACATTTGGTGATAGAGAATATGGAAGAAGATGAGGTAGCACCGATGGAGGTGGCCGGAGACGACAGTGCCAGCGACAGCGACGGCGGAGAGATGTTCGATTAGATTAGCATTATAACAAAGTATCTGGATTGTAGTAAACTTGTTACTAAGAAAATATTATGTGTACCAAACTATTTTGAAACTTTCTATTATCTTATTGCATATTTAAGAATGGATAAGTATCTTATTTAAATGTTTTTATAGGAAACCAACTTGGACTTTCAAAGCATTATAAATGAACTTCAGAAACAACTTCAAGAAAAGGAGTCAGAAATTAAAACACTGAAAGAAAAGAATGATAAACTTGAGAGAGATAACTATCAGTTGGACGGGAATAACGTGTGCATGATGGAGGATCTTCGTGAGGCCAGAGTGGAAGAGAAGAAACTACGTGAAGACGTTAGACGTTACGCTGCTTATCATCTAGAGTCAGAGCGTCAGCACGAGATCACCAAGCAAGAGTTGAAGAAAGCGCAAGATAGGATTTTTACGCTCGAAATTCGGGATAATAGTCTTCTCAAAACCCAACGTCGTCTTCAGGAGCGGATTGAAGAGCAAGAAATCGATGAAAAAGTAAGTCAATCAACAATACAAGAACTACAGGATCAAGTAAACAATCTCGATCACCACAACACACAACTGCAGAATTACATTGAGCACCTACAAAATGAGATGGTCAATACGGAAGAACTCATAGAACAACTGGAAGAGAACCCTGTGGAGGAAGAAATTAATGAAGCAGTAGGGGACGGAGAAGTAATAGACGAGTAGGGAGAGAGAGTTCTAGAATAGGCTTCGATTGTATCTAGAAATATTTGATTAATCATTTGTTTTGAAAAATATTTGGCTGTATGAAAATTTTTACAATTTAATGAAACTATTCCTTTGGTTAAATATTGTGGCAAACAGATTAATAAAATACATGTTTATAGTAAATGGCAGGCAGACCACCCCGAAACAATCGTAACCCTCGTGGCGCCAACCAAGATGAAAACCCACCACCACCACCTCCGAGAGTAAATCTCAGTCAAGAAGATATGATGGCAATAGCTACTATCGTAGCTGCAACGTTACAAGGATTCGTGAACCCATTGGCTAACGCCATCCAAACACCACCTGAACCGCAACCGCGTGGGATTAAGTACCATTACGAATCTCTCCGAAGAAATCGAGTTCCAACTTTCGATGGGAACCCAGACCCAGAAGTCAGCCACAACTGGCACAAAAATGTCGAATCGCAATTACACCTACTTGAAGTGCCTGAAGAATTGAGAGTAGAGGTTGTAACACCGTTTCTGGAGGACAGAGCACGAAAATGGTGGGAAACCGTATCACCATCTTTAGCCGAAGTGGAAGATATCACATGACAGATTTTTAAGAGAGAATTTTTGAAACAATATTATCCCGCTGAATTTTGACTACAGAAGTTGGGTGAATTCGAAAACTTCAAACAGGCTCCGGACATGTCAGTGATGGAATACACTTCACGGTTCAACGATCTGGGAACCTATGTCCCAACGATCATGTCAGATGAAACGTTAAAAATGCATCGATTCAAGAAGGGACTCAACAGTCGAATTCAGTCAGCATTGGCAGTATTCAAGCCAAACAGCTTTGCGGATTTGATGGGCGCTGCAATGAGCGCAGAAACTGATATCAAGCGACGCGAGGAAGAAAACAAGAACAAAAGACCGATGAGCAGTCAATCTACTCAGAACGGTCCCAAGTTTAAGAAACCAAATTATTCAGGTGGGCCTTCCCAAAGAAGTTCTGGTAATACTGGCATCAGGGAAGGAAAGTGGTGCGACACCTGTAAACAGTATCATAATGGGGAATGTTATCGAAAGTCAGGTGCATGTTTTAAGTGTGGTCAGGTGGGTCATCGAATTAAAGATTGTCCGGAGAACAAAGAAAAATGAGCGGGACCCAGAAAGAAAAATGAGAACAAGACCAATGCTAGGGTGTATGCAATCACCCAAGAGGACGCGGATAACACCAACGAGGTGGTAGCAGGTACTATACTACTCCATGGCATATCTGCATATACTTTGTTTGATTGTGGTGCCACACATTCATTTGTGTCTAGAAGATTTGCTAAGAAGCTTAAACTTGAACATGATACTCTTAGTGAACCCTTAAGAGTGGCAACACCGACGAGTAAAATAATTGAGTCACACAAAGTGTATCGAAACTGTAAAATTTTTATCAACAATCAAACTTTCAAAGCGGAATTGGTTCAACTCAATATGGTTGAGTTTGACATCATTCTTGGAATGGACTGGTTAGCTAAAAACCATGCCATGGTAGACTGTCAAAAGAAAGATATTAGACTTCAAACTCCGACAAAAGGGGAAGTCGTATATCACGAAAAATCCAAAGAAAGAAAATCTCTACTATCGGCTTCACAAGCATGGAAAGCTATAAAGGGAGGAGAAGAAATTTACTTGGCAGTGATCAATAAAATCAAAGAAGAAGAAGTCCCAAAGTTGGAGGATATTCCAATTGTTCAAGAATTTCCAGACGTTTTTCCCGAGGAACTACCGGGAGAGATACCAGATAGGGAAGTAGAATTTGAAATCAAACTGGTCCCTGGTGCTGCACCAATATCAAAGGCACCATACCGAATGGCTTTAGCTTAATTAAAGGAGCTAAAGGAGCAACTGCAGGAATTACTAGACAAGAAGCAGATTCGCCCCAGTGCATCCCCATGGGGAGCCCCAGTGCTTTTTGTAAAGAAAAAGGACGGAAGCATGAGGCTATGTATTGACTACCGGGAGTTGAACAAGATCACCATAAAGAATAAGTAGCCACTCCCAAGAATAGATGATCTTTTCGATCAGTTAAAGGGAGCCAAGGTCTTCTCAAAACTAGATCTTAGATCTGGTTACCATCAGTTGAAGGTCAAAGCGGAAGACATCCCTAAAACTGCTTTTAGGACAAGACATGGACATTACGAATTCACGATAATTCCTTTTGGCCTAACAAATGCTTCTGCAGCATTCATGGACCTGATGAATCGGGTATTCAAACCATACCTCGACAAGTTTGTGGTTGTCTTCATAGATGATATCCTGGTGTACTCACGAAGTGAAGAAGAACACAAAGAGCATCTGCGTCTCACTTTGCAGACACTTCGAGAAAAGGAACTATACGCCAAATTCAAGAAATGTGAATTTTGGTTAAAAAGTGTGGCGTTCTTTGGACATATAATTTCTGAATTAGGAGTGTCAGTAGACCCTAAGAAGGTAGAGGCAATCAAGGATTGGCCACAACCAAAGACAGTGACTGAAGTCAGGAGTTTTCTGGGATTAGCAGGCTACTATAGAAAATTGTAGAAGGATTTTCTTCGATAGCCATTCCACTCACCAAACTTACTCAGAAAAATTCGAAATTCATTTGGAATGAAGAATGTGAAAGAATTTTTGAAACCCTGAAGACAAAACTCGCATCCACACCAGTGCTAGTTCTTCCAGAGGATGGTAAGAATTTCACTGTATACAGTGACGCTTCAAAGGGAGGATTAGGGTGTGTGCTTATTCAAGAGGGTCAGGTAATTGCTTATGCCTCACGGCAACTAAAACCATATGAGCATAATTACCTCACTCATGACTTGGAGTTAGCCGCAGTAGTATTTGCACTTAAAATCTGGAGGCACTACCTTTATGGAGTAAAATGCGAAGTTTTTACTGATCACCAGAGCCTCAAGTATATTTTCACTCAAAAGGAATTAAATATGAGGCAAAGAAGGTGGATGGAACTTCTCAAGGACTATGATCTGTCAATCAATTATCATCCGGGTAAGACAAATAAGGTGGCAGATGCATTGAGCCGAAGGAACCCTGGGAAGGTGAACTTATCTTCATTATCGGTACAACCAGGTCTCCGAGAGGCCATCAAATTGAAGCAAAGTCAAGACACCTCCATCCTTAAAATTAAAGAACAAATCCAAGAAGGAAAAGTTCCAGAATTTCAAATTGATGATAATGGGATACTCTGGATGAAGGGACGATTGTATGTGCCAAACGTCGATGGAATTCGAGAAGAAGTGATGGCCGAGGCACATAAATCGAGATTTTCAGTACATCCAGGAAGCACCAAGATGTACCGGGATTCGAAAAATAATTACTGGTGGAACGGTATGAAGAAAGATGTAGCTGTCTTTGTTGCTAAGTGTTTAGTCTGTCAACAAGTCAAGGCAGAACATCAAAGGCCTGGAGGACTTTTACAGCCATTGGAGATACCAGAGTGGAAGTGGGATAACATCTCCATGGATTTTGTAGTAGGACTACCACGATCAAGACAGGGTCACGATGGGATTTGGGTGATCATTGACAGATTGACCAAGTCTGCCCATTTCTTGCCAGTACGAATGAATTATAATTTGGATAAATTAGCCACTTTGTATATGGACAATATAGTGAGGCTACATGGAGTTCCAGCGAGTATTCTGTCTGACAGAGATCCAAGATTTGTATCAAGATTTTGGAGAAGCTTCCAAAAGGCTATGGGAACCAATGTTCCTCTCAGCACGACCTATCATCCCCAGACTAATAGCCAAACAGAAAGGACAATTCAAACCCTCGCAGATATGGTGAGGGCATGTGCACTGGATTTTTCTGGAAATTGGAGTGAACAGTTACCCTTGATCGAATTTTCCTATAACAACAGCTATCACAGTAGCATCGAGATGGCTCCGTATGAGGCATTGTATGGAAGGAAGTGTAGGTCGCCTCTATATTGGGATGAGGTCGGAGAAAAAGCTGTTACCGGACCAGAACTTATTCAGTTAACAGTTGATAAAGTAGTCATAATCAAGGAGAGACTCAAGGCAGCCCAAGATAGGCAGAAGAGCTGGGCCGATCTGAAGAGAAGACCCTTACAGTTGGAAATTGGTGAGAAAGCTTACGTTAAGGTCTCTCCCATGAAAAGAGTAGTTCGGTTCAGTAAATCTGGAAAGTTGAATCCGAGATATGTGGGACCGTTCGAAATACTGGAGAAGGTAGGAATCTTAGCCTACCGTCTAGCTTTACCGCCTGATATGTCCAGGATACATAATGTCTTCCACATCTCACAGCTGAGGAAGTATGTCCCAGACCCGAGTCATGTACTCAAGGTTACACCACTGATGATTGAAGGAAAACTCAACGAAGAACTTACATACAAAGAAGTCCCTATCCAAATAGTGGACACGAAAGAACAAGTGATTGAGACACCGGACAATACCTTATGTCAAAGTACAGTGGTCAAATCATACCAAAAGGGAGGCAACATGGGAACTCGAGGAGAAAATGCGATCACAATACCCTCATCTATTCGAAAGAACAAGTTAATGCAAGTTTCGAGGACGAAACTTTTAGTAAGGAGGGAGGGATGTGAGAACCCGAGATTTTACGATCCGAAGCAAATCAAGTAAGTAATACAAACTTGAAATTTTACTCAAACTAAGCTCAAAAATGTTTGTTCCAACTAAATAATTTGACTATTAACTTAGATTTTCATTAAATTTAACTCGAGGAAGCAACTTCAAAGCTCGGAAATGAGCTCAGCAGGAGGCCAAGCCACAAGTAATCGCATCCATCGAAGTGTTGTCACGAGAGGAGTAAAACCCCAGCTCAAAGACACGATCTGTCAGCTCAAAGCAGCTCAACCAAGTTTGTCCTAACATGATCAAAAAGGGAGCTAAAAGTTAAGCTAAGGGTTTGGACAAACTTATTATGCAAGAAGTGATCTTTGAGGTAACCAAGATAGAAGCTAAGGGATGAACTAAAGGTTTGGACAGGTTAATGATGCAAGAAATGACCATTGGGATAATCCATGAAGGAGCTAAGGGAGGAGCTAGGAGACCAGGACACATTAATGATGCAGGAAGTGGATCTTGGTTCTCGAGATGGAGCTTGACCACATTAAAGGCTACTTGGAGCCCAAGTTGGCGTTAATATGGGGGAGGAGGAGAGTCACAAATTCACCTATAAATAGAGCATGAGGGCTAAAGAAAAACACTCCAAAAAAACCTCTCAAATTTTCGGCCACTCCCTCACAAAAGAATTGTCCCAAAATTTCGTCCAAGGAAGAAGGAACTCGTGTGGTTCGAGTGCTAGATTCTACGTCGAAGTGCTGACATAGTGAAGATAGCAATTTCTAAGATTAAAACGTAATGCTGTCAAATTTTCGAGAAACAAGTTCGCCACAAAGTCGAATCTATTTCCAAAATTCTGTCAGTGGGCTTTTGTTTTACGTATCTTCTTTCTATTTTTAAACTTTGATATAGATAACATGACATGCATGTTGGTATGTCTTTTTCGAAAATATTGGTTTGCTCCGTTTAAAATTTCGATCGATGATATGTTCTGTTTGATATTCGAATTTCTTTGATTCCGCTGTGTCTGTCTGAAAATCTGAACTCTTAGAAATCTGATAAGTTCTGTCTGTTGTCTCTGAATTTTGTGTACATTGTTACGATTCAATTTGAAATGGGATGAGAATTGTGATTCTGTCTGGCCCCCAATGGTGGGTGTAAAACCATTTCTGTTTGGCCCCCAATGGTGGGTATAAAACCATTTCTATCTGGCCCCCACCGGTGGGTATAAAACCGAGTTCTGGCCTCACCCCTTAGAGGAGTAACATATTGGGGACAATTTGACCATGGAAATGAGATGAGTAACAGTGTTCTGTTGGTTATAATCTGATATGTTTCTGAATCGTTCTGAAAAATCTGATTCGTCCTGAATTATCTGTCTCATATTTGTTCATTTCGATATGATAAGTTAAAGGTAATAAGATTTGAAAGATTGTTAAAGAATTGTTTTAAAGAATTAAGTTCTATATGTATTTTTGGAATTGATCGACCCCCACTTGCTGAGTGTTTTCCCAAAAACACTCACCCCCTTACAATTTCAGATAAAAATGAAGAACAAATAAATGAGGAGGAGCAGGAAGCTTTCTGGGGTTGGTGATCGATGATCAAGAGCAAGAATCAAGTTATTCCTTTTGTTTAAGTTTTCCGCATTTCGCAACTCTGATGTATTTTATTTCATTGTCATTGTAAGACAATACTTTATTTATAAAAAAGACTGGTTTGATTGATACGAGGCTTTATTGTTTGCAATATAATTGTTAAACAATGCCGGATGTCACTGACGCTTTGGACTCGGGGCGTGACAGTGGGTTCCTAGTATTGATTCGATCAGAGAGGAGATCTTGTAAGAGGCACATGCATCTCCGTATTCTATTAGCCCAGGTGGTAATAAGATGTACAAGGATCTGCAGATTTTGTATTGGTGTCCAGGTATGAAGAGAGACATCCGTCGTTTTGTGTCTGAATGTCTAACTTGTCAGCAGGTGAAGGCAGAGCATCAGAGGTCAGCAGGGATGCTTAAGCCACTCCCTATCCCCGAATGGAAGTGTGAGAATATCACAATGGACTTCGTTGTTGGATTGTCGAGGTCAGTCAGGGGATCCAATGCTATTTGGGTTATAGTGGATCGACTTACAAAGTCGGCACATTTCTTGCCAGTAAAGACGACTTTCTCCATGATGCAGTATGCGGAGCTTTATATCAGGGAGATAGTCCGAATGCACGGAATCCCAGTTTCTATTATGTCCGACAGGGACCCAAGGTTCACATCGTCCTTTTGGAATAGTTTACATGCAACCATGGGGACGAAATTGTTATTCACTACAGCTTTTCACCCGCAGACAGGTGGTCAGTCTGAGCGAGGGATTCAGATTTCGGAGGATCTATTGCGAGCATGTATGATTGATTTCTAGGGGACTTGTGAATCTAAGCTACCTCTAGTGGAGTTTACCTACAACAACAGTTTCCAAGCATCTATTGGTATGGCTCCCTACGAGGCATTGTATGGGAGGAAGTGCAGATCGCCGATTCATTGGGATGAAGTCGGTGAGAGGTCTGAGATTGGTCCAGAGATTGTTCAGCAGACTGGGGATGTGGTGGTCAAGATCCGAGATAGGATGAAGACCGCACAGAGTCGCCAAAAGAGTTAAGCTGACAAAAGGAGAAAGGATCTCGAGTTTGCCATGGGGGATCATGTTTTCGTGAAGATAGCACCCATGAAGGGTGTTATGAGATTTGGGAAGAGAGGCAAGCTTAGTCCAAGATTTATTGGACCGTTTGAGATTCTTGACAGAGTTGGGACACTAGCTTATCGTGTAGCCCTACCGCCGAATCTGGCCGGTGTACACAATGTGTTCCACGTCTCGATGTTGAGGAAGTACTTAGCGAATCCTTCGCATGTTTTGAGTTTTGAGCCGTTGCAGCTTGCTTCTGATCTTTCTTATGAGGAAAGACTTGTCCAAATCCTAGGCAGACAGGAGCCGAGACTTCGGAACAAGGTGACCAAGTTGGTCAAGGTTCAGTGGTTGAACCAATCAGTGGAAGAGGTCACTTGGGAGACCGAGACACATATGAGGAACCGCTACCCAGAACTGTTTGGTAAGATTTAATTTCGAGGACAAAATTTTTATAAGTGGGGGAGGAACTGTAGAGCCCAAAATCAGTACACGTAAAACTCATGCATTTATTTAATTATTAAATCATTTATTTAAATTTAAAATGATTTTTTTTAGTGATGCATGATTTATTTCTTTGCATTATTTTAAATTAATTATGTTTATGTGATGCACGTAAAAAATGTTTTCTCGAGTTTCATGTTTCATGCGATTATTCGATGAGGGATCAAGGACAAGAGACCGGAGACGATTTTTGGTAATTTTAAAACGTGGTTTTTATATTAATTTGAGATTGGGGCATTTCAAACGATTTATAAGTTTTTAATGTTTTTAAAAGCCTAATTTGCTTATTAGGTGATTTTAAAGTTTCAGAATTTTGAAAGGTTTATCAATTGTGTGTTTTATTTCAATCATAAAGATGCTAGTATTTTGTGGGGAATTAGTATTTTAGTTAGGATATTAAGTGATTATTAATATTTTAATTAGAATGCCAATTATCATTTAAGAAATATATTTCCCCTAATTACTATCTTAACTCACGCTAGACACACACACACTTACAGGTTTTACACACTTTTACATACACTGAAACCATTCGACACATACACACTTTTTCCAATTCAGATTTATTTATTTTTTAGAGAGCAAACCTTAGGGTTCTTGAGAGGAAAGCAATCGCCCCTTGCCCTTCTCTTTTCCAGAAAATTTTTGTTGGTTTTATTGCAAGAAAATAATGCAACGTTCGTTCCGGATCGTCTCTTGCATCCTTCCCGCGTAGGTATCGTCGTTTTGGTATTTTTAGTTATCAAAAATCATGTATATTCTTTCGTTTCTGCATCGATCTTTTCAAAGTAAATATTTTGATGTTTATTGTATGAATGTTATGCAAAAGTTTGAACAAAAATTTATTGGATCGGTTTTGAAATGATTTTAGATTTGAAAACTCGAAGTTTGCTGTCATTTTAAATACTGCGACTTTTCGTTCGACTTTTTGGAAAAAATATTCAACATATAAAACGTAGAACTTTTTGATACCTTCGATTTGACAGTAAATTCGAAATATTTCGATAAAAATTGAGTGAGTTATGGTGATTTTCGTGGGACTACTCAAACTATGTTTTCTGAAAATATGTTATTGATGTGTTCTTGAAGTTTATTTGTTGCAGGCTTCGTTGGGAACTATCGGGTGATCACTGCTGTGTTTTGGTATATGGAGTATGAGTTTCGGATGAGTTTTGATTCTTTGTTTCGTGTCAATAGTCGTTGGTTGCATTAGAAATCGTAGGCAACAATTGGTGTCAAAATTTGAGTTTACGGGTTTTATTGCGTTGCGTGTGGTGCGTCGTTTCTTTGGGAATGTTTAGGGCGTTTTGTAGAGTCGAGTAAGTGCCATAGTGTCTTAGGATGAGTCTCGAGGCGTTGTTCACTGTCTGTGAAATCGAATTTGGAGAGTATAAGCTTCTAAGTCGCGGAGTCCATTTGATCAGTGACCGAGCGGTAACTTTTTACCGCCCGAGCGCCACTCTTTCTGTTCGAGGGAAAATTTCTAGAAACTCGGTGCTCAAGCGGTAATTTTTTAACGCCCGAGCGCGGACCCTGGCGCTCGAGCGGTGAAGTTTTACCGCCCGAGCGCGGCCCCATCTATAAAAATGTTTGGTTTTCATTTAGCTTTAGGTTCCAATAGTGAGTCCATGTCTTTTATTGTTGGGGAAATGTTCACATATCATTTTAGAGATAGTTCGGGGTTCGATGTCATGGGTTATTACGATGATTTAACGAGGTCAAGTCCCGAGTGATCTAGAATGTCATAAGCTATTTAATTACTTCGGTGGTGAGCACGAGTACCTACATCTAAGCTATGAAAGTTAAGTGCATGTAATCACGTTAGTATGTGCAGCAGTGACCCCAAGCGAGATCCAACGAATCCCTCAACGCCAAGTAAGTAAGTATGTTCGACGTGCAAAAAAAATATTTTTAAGTTTTTGAGGTATGCTAAATGTCTTGGGACAAATTTATGAATGGGTTTGGAAGTCGGTGAAAGTGGCCGAGGACCTCTCCACCCCGTTAAAGCAAGAACGGGTTTAGATTAGGATTGGAAAGCGGTAAAGCATGACCAGGGACCAATCCACCCGTTAAAGCATGAACGGGGATCTCATGTATGTGGCAGTGGATCTTCCATGTCAGCCCAGTACTGTGGTTTAGTCTGATCAGACGTATTTATGTATAGGTCACTTGCTTTGAAACATATCTCTATGCAAAATGATGAAGTTTATGAATGTTCAAGTATGTGCAAGTATTCAAGCATATTTAAAAAAAGTCTTATGATGATGGCACGTCTATATTTATGTATGTATGTACAAGTTTCAAGTATTTTACGTTCAAACTTTTAAGTATGCAAGTTCAAGTATCAAGTACGTACGCTCTATTTTAAAGTTGCATGTGATTTTATTATATATTACTCGTTACTTCAAGTTTATACATGTTGAGTCTTTAGACTCACTAGACTTGATCGATGCAGGTGAGGATGCATTTGAGGAGACGAGGGTGAGGAACAGTGAGCTGGCTTGGACTGAGCGGGAGGCTAAACCCGAGGACCGCCATGTTTTTAAGAATTTATGAAAGTTTCAAATACTCTGATTTTATGTTACTGTCATGATGTGTAGTCAAATGCTTTAGCAAAATTTGTCATTTCGAACGTTTGGTTGCAGTTATTTTTTAGAACGGATTATGGATGATCGTAATTTGAAAGTTTATTTCATATTTAAGAAAATTTTTATTTTTCCGCAAATTTCAAGTAGTTTAAAAGTACGGTACGTTACAATAGAGATGTCCAATCTTGCAAATGAGCAACCATATGATGATTGTACCGAACAACCCCTCATCGGACTTTTCAAGTGGTTATCATTCATCGAGAAGAAAAGTTTGTGGTTGTGATTGTACATCATTGGTCCTTACGACCTGGGACAACGCTGAGGCTCTACATACTAAGATTGTGCTTTGACTCATTTACCGACTCCGCGAAGGCCACAAGGTGGCGAGGTTGGGTGCAATTGTGACATGTTTAAGAGCTAACGCATTGTAGTCGGGAATTCACCACTCACCTATGGATATGATATCCTATGTGATCTAACGAAATAGTAGTGCATGAAATCTCTGGCCAGAGTCTAAGATGTACATTAGGGACAAGGGTTCTCTAGTTGTGCATGCGATGACACTATGAATATTTCATGAATGTATCACATAACTATTGAATCTAATATGCAACCCTCGATGAACCAATGGTTGCATATTTGATCGGAATATATAAGATGAAGGGACCGTACTGTACGTTAACTATAACTGATTGGTTCATACATGCACTATCAGTGATACCTAGGAAATCATGAGGCGATATTACTAGACGCTATTACCATGATTCGATGGATTTAAACAGAAAATGATTTCTGACATTTTTATGATCAAATGTTGGTGCATGGAATGGGGAAAATTAGGGATAATCCCGAATAACAAAAATGACATGAATCACAAAGAGTTGTGAACCCACATCTAACTTTATCCCTAAACCACTGAAGGATCACACAAGCACTGGATCATTTGTTCTCGTTGAGAGTATAAATTCAAGGAATTGAAGTTTATATAAAATTATGAGATAGTAAATTCAAGAAGTTGAATTTATGATAATTAAAATTTTGAGAGAATAAATTCAAGGAGTTGAATTTATAAAAATTGAGAATTTAAAATATTAAAATCAAAGGTTGAGTTTATTAAAGATTAATTAAATGTAATGGGAGAATGCATAATGGGCTTGTATGAGTGTAAGTCCAACATGCTAATTAATTAAAGTTTTTAATGGACTTTAATATATTAATTAATCAAACTAGTTGGACTAGTAGGGGTTAATAGTTAGAGTACACAAGATATGTTTATGGATTTTCTGAGACTTCAACTGCTCCTACATCACCCCTTCTACCACCTCGAGTATGATCCACTAGAACACTTTGATTAATTACAACAAGTGTAATAACCCTCCCAGCTTAGGACTTACCCACTGCCTAACTGAGCTCCTAGATTAGACTTAAGGCAGCACCTTCCAGTCAATACTTCTTTACCGTCTATGTGAGAAAAACTACATACACAAGTTTTACGTCACTGTGCAAGACGGAATTTGAGTGGTGGTGTGTGAGTGTGTGTGAGAACAGATATGAGAACTGATATCTGAAAACTACCCGAAAGTGTTCTCACACACTAAGGGAAATATGCTTCTAATCTAAACTAATAACACATTGAATTGTTCTGTCTGGCCTGATTGCTTCTCTCTTGTAAGCTGATATGTAATATGCATGCCCTTCTTCTTTTCACTTGTCAACTCTCATCATCGTCTTCACTGAGCTTTGGCTTCTATTTATAGGCATTTGACTGAACGTGTAGTGAGACTCAATTATTGTGACCGTTGCATTTTGAATATGTTCCTCGAAATCCATTCCGAAACTTTTGGATTTAAGCGCTGCTGCAACGTCTCTTATTGTACCTTGATCATACAATAGCTTTTGTACCTTTGTGCACAGCTGGATTAAGCTTGTCATATTTGCAAACTGGTTCGCTCCTAACTGATGTTTTGAACTGGTCAGTTGAACTGGTCTTGAACTGGTGAGGTGAAATTAGTTGACTCATCAGCTGAACTGATTTCATTGATTCAGTTGAACTGGTCAGTTTGGCTCTTCATCAGTTGAACACTCCATCAGTTGACCGGGCTTCTGAAGGTCTTCTGCTGAACCACCTATCAACTGGAAAATCACTTGAATTGCTCTTGATACTTCAGTTGAACTGGTTCAGTTTGCTCAATCAGTTGCCACTTTCAGTTTGCGTCTCGATAGCTTCAATTTAAGTTTGGTAACTGATCAGTTCGAAGCCTGATCAGTTTCAGTTTCTCTGCACTTAGGTAAACTCATTAGAAACAAATAAACAAGTTTTGTTAACATCAAAATCAAGATTGCGAACATGAAATGTTCCAACACAAGTAAAGTTTAAATGGTCTCAAATGTGTTTGAGATATTCAAATAAAAGTGCATGGGCCTTGTAATTGTTACAAGCCCAAATAAATTGCATGCTTGGAAGGTGAAGGGCTGGAAGCAACTTTTGAGTTAATGGCATGGTATGCACATGTAACTTTACACTTTAACTTTTTCAAGCACCAAGAAAATTGCTCCTCCTCTTTCTTGCATCAAGGTGGCCGAAATTATACATACATATTCTCTCTCATTTTTTCTTCTTTAATTGTTGAGGATAGCACAACCTTCTCAAAAGAAAAATCCTCTAATTTTTCTAGTGCAAAATTAGAAGGGATCTTCCTAGTTGGTGGTGGGCTTAATTTTTGAGCAATGAGTGCTCAAAGGAGGCTTGTAGATTTGTCTATGTTTCAAGAGCCAAAGTTGTTTACAACTTGGTTGGAGCCATCATCAATCCTTTGTGATTGATAGGTAAATTTTTAAACACCCTATGTATGACATTTTGTGTTTTATGTTATTTGCTACACATCATTGTGAGGTGCTTGGTTTTCTTCATGAAAAATATTTTTGAAACTTTCGTTGCGTATCCGGACACCGTAACTGATCCGCTTTCAAGTGGTATCAGAGCTATGGTTACTTTTTTTGTGTAGCAAATATATGATATTATGTTGAGGTAAATTTCTAACCGCATGAGATAAGCGTCACAAAAAATCGAAGGCCAAATGGGGGAAATGTTTTGGTCCCATGTTGCTGCCCATTTTGGGCAACACCCATCCAATTTATAAAAAAAATTGTGTGCATGTTGGCCGAAATCCAGCGACAGAGATCCGGCAATGGCGATGACGACTAGGGTTTCCAAAAGTGTTTTGGAATATCAAAGTGTCATGGGCCTTGATTTGTTAGGCCATTAGATGGTTAATAAAATTTGTGAATTTAAATGGACCAAAAGTATTTTTGTTGAAAAATGTTTTATTGGGCCCTTAAATTTAAATCCACAAAATTTGTATATATTTTCTCATAAAATAAATAATTGAAGTTGGACTTTAATTATTTATATTAAATTGTGATTTACAAGAAATTTGGTTATAAATAAATTAATTAGAAAGTAAACAAAAGAGTTTTGTTTACTTTGTTGATTTAGTTTATAATCGTGGCAGTTAGTGATTGTATCAAGATATATAATATTGGATCAATTGATTATTGTGATAATTAATTGATGGTGTATGATATGTGATATTATGCATGAATGATGATCAAAAGCCCAAGCCCAGGTTGCTAGGTGTATGCTAGGATATTTTGTATTAAATGATTGTAATAATTATCAATTTATAAGTGGGCTTGGTTTATAGCCCTTTCCCACCCCATGAGATGTATCCCTATTTGCCATGGATATTTATTTGTAAATATTAGTATAGTTGAAGATCAATATTGGAAGATGGTGGGCCTTGATGATTATGAAGATCGAAAACATGTAAATATTGGAAGCTTATGTAATTGTGCAGTTGCATCCCATGCATTCCCTAGGATTGGACATATGCCCGTGTTTGGCTCACACGTGCCATTAGTTTTGGGGCGATTGATCATCCTTGTTTATTTTACTGTTTATAATATATGTATGATATGTTATAAATAATGAGTATGTGCGTTAATATTATGATAATAACAAAGTTGCATGAATCCGGCAAATATACAATAAAAAAATGGCGAGCTTTTAAACAAAATTAATGGCGAGACCTTTCAAAATCAAAAATCCTCATTTGAATAAGATTCAAAATTAATATCAAGCCCGAAAAAGGAAATTATAAAGGTGTTTATAATTTCCATGTCTTCCATTGACAATGGGTGCATGATGAACGCTACCCGTGCTCGAGGCTCGGCTCATATTATTGGGGAGCCCTGGACACCGGAAAGCTGTGACATCCATTGACATGGTGATGTGAACTACGTGGAACTCCCATGATTTCGGCTCATATTATTGAGGGAACTCATGGCGACCGTCCATTAAGGTTTAATATCGATGGGTAAGGCTTGACACGTAAAGATGAACGACGTCATTTTATTGGGTATTAATCAAACGTGAGACAAAAGCTTACGTAAAGGGTTGCATGGAGATGGAATTGGAAATTACCTTTTACGAATTATTACCTTTTAGGAACTATAATTGGATGATATTATTCGGGATCATAATTTGCTAATTGGACCTTACGTACCTACCGAGGAAAGGAGTTTCCCGTTTTCACTAGAGGATAGTGAAAAATATCAAAACAGTGGGAGCAAAAATTTATGAAGTAAAAGTCCATACTTTATATCTTACTAAATATTTTAAAATGTTAATTAACATTTATCTATTTTACTTTTCAGTACAAATTTTGACAATGGCTTCGATTCGCAATCCGTTATCTGCAATACTCGATCAACACGTTTTAACTGGACCTAATTACATCAACTGGCTAAGAAACCTGAAAATCGTCTTGAATTCGGAAACGATAGCATATACACTTACTGAGTCGCCCCTTGTTGAGGCTCCAACTAGCTGCACTCCTGAGGAATTGCAGACTTACAAGGATTGGTGTGACCATTACTTGCGAGTTAAATTATATGCAGGCTTCTTTGAATGATGAGCTGCAGAGGCGTTTTGAGGATGAAAAAAGAGTGCTGCTGACATTCATTTGCATCTCAAGGAGCTCTTTGGTTAGCAGACTCGACCTCTTATGCATGCTACCGTCAAGGAGCTGATCACTTTACGCATGCGTGATGGGGCCTCGGTCCATGAGCATGGCCTAAAGATGATTGGGCTTGTGGACAAGCTCGTTGGCATGGATCTTACGTTGCCTTCAGAGTTGAGCACTGACGTGTTGCTCTTGTCACTACCTAACTCATTTGATTATTTTGTGGTGAATTTCAACATGAACAAGCTAGAGCCTACCCTTAAGGAGTTGGTGAACATGCTTGTTACGTTAGAGTCCACCATCAAGAAAGAGAAGTCGGTTTTTTATGTGTGTTCTTCATCTGGCACGAAGACTGGTCCACATGGGAAGGGAAAGAAGCGTTCTTTCCAACGTCAAGAATAATGTGCCCTTGACGAGGCAAGCTCCGAATCCCGTTGTGGCAGCCACACCAGTTAAGGCTGGCAAGACTGCTGATGTATGTCATTCACTGCAAAAAGCCTGGACATTGGAGCCGTGACTGCAGATAATATCTTGCCCAGAAGAGTTCTGGAAATGGCATGTTCTATATTGAAGTAAACATTTCAATTAACTATACTTCTTGGGTATTGGATACCGGTTGTGGCTCACATCTCTGTAATGATTTGCAGGTGATGGGAAGAAGTAGGAGACTAAGGGAAGGTGAGACCTTCTTGAGGATGGGCAATGGGGCAAGAGTTGCTGCAAAGGCTAGGGAGATGTTTACTTGCTTTTGAACAATGATTTTAAGTTGATTTTAATTGTAATCATCGTTGATCAGCATGAAGAATATATGGCCTAATTCTTCTTCTGATGATCGATTCAACCTCTGATCAAAAAGATATGTTTTGTTTGTACCTGATTTGGTGAAAACATTGTTTCCGTTTCTATGCTTAATAAAAATGGATATTCTTGTTTATTTAGCAAAGGTGTTTGCAACATTTACAAGAATGAATGTTTAATTGGTACTGGAGAACTTGAAAACAATCTATATAACTTTAAATTGAAAGATATTCCACTAAACAATGTCCAAGCAATAAGAAAAAAAAACAAACGAAAACAAAATACTCTAAATTCGGCACAATTATGGCATGCTCGATTAGGACATATTTTCCTAAGAAGGATGAACAAGCTAGTTGGAGTAGGCATGTTTGATATGTCTGATATTAATTCTCTCACGACTTGTGAATCCTGTCTGAAAGGAAAGATGACCAAAATTCCCTTTAAGGGCCATGTGGAGCGAGCCAAAGGTTTATTGGATTTGATCCATACCGATGTGTGCGGTCCGCTTAGCATCACCACTAAGCATGAACATGCCTAGTTCATCACCTTTACCAATGACTTTTCGAGGTATGGGTATGTGTATTTGATGAAATACAAATCTGAAGCCTTTGAAAGGTTCAAAGAATTCAGAAGTGAAGTAGAGAAACAGTTGGGACAAAGCATCAAGTCACTTCGATCGGATCGAGGTGGTGAGTACTTGAGTGTCGAGTTCCGAGAGTATCTTAGGGAGAATGGGATTCTCTCGCAGTGGACTCCGCCTGCTACACCACAGTTGAATGGTGTTTCAGGAGCGTCGTAACCGGACTTTGATGGACATGGTTCGGTCTATGATGGGGTTCACAGAGTTGCCGCCATCCTTTTGGGGATATGCACTTGAGACAGCGGCATTGTTGTTGAACAATGTCCATTCAATGGCAGTTGATAAGACACCATATGAGATATGGATGGGTAAGCCTCCCAAATATTCTTATCTTAGAATATGGGGATGCCCTGCTTATGTGAAGCAGACAGTGGGAGATAAATTGGATAGTCGATCCATTTTATGTTACTTTGTGGGATATCCAAAGAATTTAGTAGGATATTATTTCTATCATCCCCAAGAAGCAAAGGTGTTTGTTTCTAGGAATGCAACCTTTTTGGAAAAGGAATTTCTATTAGATATAAAAGAGAGATGATAGAACTCGAAGAGGTTTGAGAAACACCCACAATTGAAGAACCCACACCCGAAGAGCCAAGAGAGGAGATACAAGCTCCTAGAAGATCCGAGAGAGTCTCGAGACCACCTATGAGGTATGGTCTGCTTCTTGAATAGGGCCATGATGAGCCTAACCATGGATGTGATCCATTAACCTTCAAGGAAGCGTTATCTGATGTCGATTCATCCAAGTTGCTTGAAGCAATGGAATCTGAGATGAATTCCATGCATTCGAACCAAGTGTGGAATCTTGTGGATCCATCTGAGGGAACTGTTCCCATAGGGTATAAATGGATTTACAAGAGGAAACTTGGGGCGGATGGGAAGGTATTGACCTTCAAGGCGCAATTGGTTGCAAAAGAATATACTCAAAGACAAGGAGTGACTTTGAGAAAACCTTTTCTTCAGTTGCAATATTCAAGTCTATAAGGATATTTCTTGTCATAGCTACATGGTATGACTATGAGATATGGCAGATGGATGTTAAGACAACCTTTCTTACTGGGGATATTAAGGAAGAGATTTACATGTCTCAACCCGAAGGGTTTACATCTGTCGGAAGTGAGCATATGGTATGCAAACTTCAGAGATCTATTTATGGTCTAAAGCAGGCATCTAGGAGTTGGAACCTCAGATTCGATAGTACAAACAAAGAGTTTGGTTTTACTAAGAATCCTGAGGAACCTTTTGTGTATAAGAAGGTCAGTGGGAGTGCTGTGACATTCCTGGTGCTTTATGTTGATGACATTCTATTCATTGGGGATGATGGTAGGGATGTGGCAATCAACTAAAATATGGTTAGCGAGTAAGTTCTCGATGCAGGACTTGGGTGAAGCAGCTTTTGTATTGAGAACACAGATCTATAGAGATAGATCGAGAAGATTGCTTGGTCTCACCCAGTCCACATACATTGATACCATCGTTAAGCGGTTCTCGATGGATGAGTCCAAGAGAGGACATCTACCAATATGTCATGGCATGTCCCTGTCCAAGTCTATGTACTCCCAAGACTGATGCAGAGATAGCGGCGATGACACGCATTCCGTATGCATCCACAATTGGTATTATCATGTATGGGATGATATCTATGTAACGTCCCAAAAATTTAAAGGTGCACACGAACCACATGCATTTGAATTATTAAATTCTCCTGTATTTTTAATTAAATGTTTTAATTTCATTAATTAATTATGTTGTGCATATTTACATGTTTAAAATATATTTTTCTACATTGTTGCATAAAAATGTATTTTTAAAGGTTATTCAAGTGACAATCGAGGAACGGGGACCGAGGGCTGAAAAATGTAAAATGTTTTTATTTTATAATTATTTTTAATTATTTAAATTATGATTGATGCTTTTTAGTATTTTTGAAAATAAGGGGGTATTGATGTGATTTTATACGCCGGGACGTAAAATTTATCGGTGTTGGTTTTCAACTAAAAGACGAGCTTTTTGGCAACCCGGCTAATAAATTCACTTATTTAATTAAACATAAAGCTTGTTGATATTTTATTTAAATCCTAACTAATTTAATGGGCTTAATTTAGAGGCTTAATAGGCCTAAAAGCCTTGAGGTTGATTAATTAATATTTAAAGGGGTAAATTTATCAAAACCCTACACACCAAGGAAAAATCGGCCACTCACTTTCAAATTCTGAAACTCTACCCCACCCCTCTCAAACCTCACGGCACACACAACACACTTTGGAGAAGGATTTTCGAAGGGTGCAAGCAAGAACAAAGCCAAGGTTGAGTCCCGTTCTTCGTCGTCAACGGATTTTCGTGCGTATATAATGCAAAGGCATGCCATACATCTCTTTTTCTCATCCATCATATCATATTATTGTTGAATTATTGTATGCACAAGGAACATGATTTATATTTTTCAGAATTTTCGGATATAACATGCACACATGAGAAAACTTGAATTTTGATGCAAATTCATGACTGTCTTTATGATAAGGGGCTGCCATGATCATAGGTGATGAACAAGTGAAGCTTAGGAACGAATTTAAGGTGTCCTAGGACCACTCAAACACTGCAACTCGAATGGGAACAAGCAAGAGCGATTCCTGCTGTCTTGTGGCTTAGGGGATCGGGTTTCTTGATCAAGGGTGGGAGGGCTGGCCTTGGCTTGGGTTCAGGGCTGGCTAGGGTCTTGGTTGAGTCTAGAGTAGAGTCCTAGCCAAGCTAGGACTCGGGTTTGTGGGCTGGGAGGAGTCCTGATACACAAGGACTCCTACCCGAGAGCAAGCACAGATTTGTGCATGGAGTGCGCAGCTTGCTGGGAGGGAAGGGCTCGGTCCAAGGCTCAGGGGCTGGGCTAGGGCGAGTCCTAAGGGTCTTAGGGAAGTGAACAACGTGGTGGTTCAGGGGCTGGGCTCGTTGGTTAGGTCCAAGAAACAGGAACAAGAGTCCTTGAGAAAGTGGGTTTCTCAGCTGGTTATTGTAGCTGTTGTTGTAGCTCCGGTTTCAAGGGCTCTGGTCAAGTCCTTAGGTCCTTAGGGTCCCAAGAGGGGTGCACTAGGGTCTGGGCATGGGCTGGGCCGGCTGGGTTGCCTGCTGGCTCGAGAGGAAACATGAGGATGTGAGGGAGGCCCTTGTGCGCGCAGGTTGGTGTTTCTGATCCAGGAGGTTTGTGCGTAAGTTCTAGGGCTTGGGATGGTCTGGGCTTGGTCTGGGCATGGTCCAGGGAAGTTTAGTGTCAGGTGGGCTCGGTGGTTAAGGGCTGGAAGTGTCCTAGGTTGGCTAGGAGTCCTCATGTGCTTAGGAGTCTCACACTTGCACACATGCATGCAATAGGGTCATGGGCATGAGGTTTTTGAGCAAACTATTTTCTAGTTCTTAGGGCTGGAAATGGTCAGTATGGTCCCTAGATGGGTTGGCTAGGTTTTGGCTCAAGGTGGCTCGGGCATGGCTCGAGTAAATTGGGAGATAGCTCGGGTGGTTCGATAATGTGTCAAAAACGAGATTTTAATAACTAAAATTGAATCCATGGGTCCACGGGGGTGGCTCATGACTTGAAAGGGTAGAATAAATCATAAAAATGTTATGTTAAAATTTGGGATCAAAATAATGAGTTTTGGATTTATTCGGGATTTAATCGCCGCACGAAACGCTAATTAACGAGTTAATTGAAACTTCTAGTTTTATGCTTTATAAAATTATGAAAATTTATATTTAAGCTTAAATAATTATTATAAGTCTAATTTTAAAGTTTAGGAATTTTATAATAAAGTTTGGGATTTTTCGGGATTAAAACACCGTCAAAACAATTAATTAAAGATAAATGAAAAAGCCTAATATTTAGGCTAAATAAAATTATGAAAAAATTCATGCAAGCTTAAATAATTATTTGGGACATGTTAGAGTCATGACATCATGGAAAAAGTCGAAATCGAAGAATGTCGAGTCCAGGGGTAAAACGGTCTTTTTACACCTAAAAACTAGTAAACGTCATGGCAGTGCCCTGAATGCTGTTTTATGTGCTAATTTGATTATTTCTATAGTTATTGGTGTTTATGGAATTTTTTTTATGTTAAAATGATATTTTAAATGTTTATGGGATTTTATATGTTAAAATGATATTTTAAATGTTTAAGGAATTTTAGATGGTTATGATTTAATATGTAAAAATGTTATTATTCATGTTTTGAGGTTAAAATGTCATTTTAAATGTTTATGAATTGTTCATGATTAAATTATGATTTTTAAATGTCTATTTTGATTTTTATGATTTAAGGAAGACATTTAAAATACATGTTGCATGCTTGGTTTCAAAAATGAAAAATGTTACTGTTATTCATGATTTTTATAAAGTGATGTGAATGAAAAATGTTGAAGGAAGTGAAGTGATTGTGACTAATTCGTTAATAATGGCGACGTCGTGAGGGTGATGGTCCCAGAGGGAGCCCCAACGATCGTGTTTCCATTATTACGAATATAAGGTTATGAGGTTATGAGGTTTGAGTAAGAATGGGAATATCGTGATGGGAGAATGCCCCAGAGAGAGACCATTTATGGGAGAAGGCCCCAGAGGGAGCCCCGACGATCGTATTTCTATTCGATCATGTTATGCCAAGGCTCAGTTGACCGGTGAGAGCGTCGCTGATGTCTCCGCCGCCCAGTACTGTGGTTTCATGTAGATGGATCCATCGATTTTAATGTCATGTTGAGAAAAGTCACAATTAACGATTTGAATTCAACAAAGGAAAAAGAAAAAGAAAAGAAAAAATGTTTATGATCATGTTAAAAAGGTTTTATGTCATGTCATGTTGAGGAAAAAGGAAAAGGTTAAGGTTTATGTTATACATGTCATGAAAATGTTTATGCTTAAGGTTGACGCATCATTATGAAAATGTTTCTATTTAAAGTTCATGCATCATAAAAGATTTACGAAAATGTTTATGTTCAAGTTTATGCATCTTCATGAAAACGATATTTTAAGTACAAATATTTTTCACTGTTATATGTTGACTGTATAACGTATTACTTGCTATAAAGATGATGGTGTGTTGAGTCTTTAGACTCACTAGGTGTGATGGATGCAGGGGAGGTTGAGGGAGGTCTTGACGGGTGATTTGACTGGACTGAAGGCGCACACAACCCGAGGACCAGCGCTTCTACTTTTTCCGCATTATGATTTACGACTCATGATTTACGTTAAGGATTTTTAAGACTATTTATTTATGCTTTGAGAAAATTTTGAGGGGTTTAGTATGAGTTATACTTTTCAAATTTATTGCTTTTTAGGTTTGGTAACATGCGACGATTTCATTTTTATGACCTTTTCACTTGATTTTTAAAATGCTAGTTGGATGATATTTTATTTTAAAGGGTAAAATATTTTAGGGAAAGCCGAAATTTAGAGGATTAAAAAAAAATTTCTAGTACTTTTAAAGCGATAAAAAGGGCAGACGTTTCAGTTGGTATCAGAGCAAAGGTCCTGTAAAGGGTTGTGCCACCATCAGCGCCAGAAAGATCAGTCGTCAAGCCTCAACTTGTAAGTTTACATGCTTTATATGATTTTATGATATTACCTGCATAATTTATGAATCACATGTTTACGTCACATGTTTAATAGCTTTATGAGGATATATGATTTATATGCTTTAGAATTTTTATACGTGATACGATATGAAATGAAAAATTATTTTATTTTAACGCATGTTAGTTTGTGGTGGAATTGGATTATGTTGATTTTTTGGTTTTAGTATCGACGTTCTATTTTTGGGCTATAAGTTAATGGTGAATATTATGAATGCTTTAGGACACGTAGATTTTCTAAGAAAATATTTATGATTCATGGTTACTAGTCGAATTAATTTTTGGAATTACTCGTAAGTAATAATTATTCGAGGACTGCGATTATCTTGGGAAGTAATAAAATATATAAATTGGGATTTTAAGTTTGATGAAAGGTAAGATTGGTTTTAGGAATTGATTTTTGGGTAAATAAGTGTAAATTTTTGAAATTATGTTATGGGAAACCTGTAGAAGGAAATTAAGAATGCCAAGAACTTATGGGTTAATAGTATGATTTTTGAAATTAAGAGACCAATTAAGATAATTTTTGAGAAAATTAAGAATTTATTTTGTAATTATTAAGGAATTTGGGGACTAGTTTAGCAATAAGCGATAATTAAATGGTTTAAATGATAAGAATTTTAAGGATTTAGACATTTAAGAATATTTGGAACCTTGGAATATCTTGGTTTTAGTGTTATGAGGAATGTTGATCGTGGGTTTTTAAGGATGAATCAATACTAAGCTTGAAAAATCTAAGCGTTAGCGGATGCGTTTGGGATTTTAAGGTTGAAATATGATAAGTTGATGAATATTTTGGGTATAAAATAAGGAAAGTAATATACGATAAGTATGGTCATCCATATTTTTATATTGGGAATTTTAAGAAAAGATGAAATTCAAGGTTATAATAATATAGCATTAAGTAATTATGGGTCTTTTTAAGTTACCATTTGCAAATAAGGATTTAGAAAGAAATTTTATTTGGGATCAAGCAGACGTAATGACATTTTAGAACTTAAGTTTTATCAGAGTAGCGCAGCGGAAGCGTGAGTTTTTGGGATACTAGAACTAAGTCTAAACTTTGGATTATTAAGGATAAGCGAATTTAGAGGACGAAATTCAATTCAAGGGGAGAGAGATTGTAACGCCCCGAAAATTTAAAGGTCCACGCGAACCACATGCATTTGAATTATTAAATTCTCCTGTATTTTTAATTAAATATTTTAATTTCATTAATTAATTATGTTGTGAATATTTACATGTTTAAAATATATTTTTCTACATTGTTGCATAAAAATGTATTTTTAAAGGTTATTCAAGTGACGATCGAGGAACGGGGTACCGAGGGCTGAAAAATGTAAAATGTTTTTATTAAATAATTATTTTTAATTATTTAAATTATGGTTGATGCTTTTTAGTATTTTTTAAATAAGGGGGTTTTGAGGTGATTTTATACGTCCGGGACGTAAATTTTATCGGTGTTGGTTTTTCAACTAAAAGACGAGCTTTTTGGCAACCCGGACTAATAAATTCACATATTTAATTAAACAAAAAGCTTGTTGATATTTTATTTAAATCCTAACTAATTTAATGGGCTTAATTTAGAGGCTTAATAGGCCTAAAAGCCTTGAGGTTGATTAATTAATATTTAAAGTGGTAAATTTATCAAAACCCTACACTTTGCACCAAGGAAAAATCGGCCACTCACTTTCAAATTCTGAAAACTCTCCCCCACCCCTCTCAAACCTCATGGCACACACAACACACTTTGGAGAAGGATTTTCGAAGGGTGCAAGCAAGAACAAAGCCAAGGTTGAGTCCCGTTCTTCGTCGTCAACGGATTTTCGTGCGTATATAACGCAAAGGCACGCCATACATCTCCTTTTCTCATCCATCATATCATATTATTGTTGAATTATTGTATGCACAAGGAACATGATTTATATTTTTCAGAATTTTCGGATATAGCATGCACACATGAGAAAACTTGAATTTTGATGCAAATTCATGACTGTCTTTATGATAAGGGGCTGCCATGATCATAGGTGATGAACAAGTGAAGGGCTAGGACCACTCAAACACTGCAACTCGAATGAGAACAAGCAAGAGCGATTCCTGCTGTCTTGTGGCTTAGGGGATCGGGTTTCTTGATCAGGGGGGGAGGGCTGGCCTTGGCTTGGGTTCAGGGCTGGCTAGGGTCTTGGTTGAGTCTATAGTAGAGTCCTAGCCAAGCTAGGACTCGGGTTTGTGGTCTGGGAGGAGTCCTGATACACAAGGACTCCTACCCGAGAGCAAGCACAGATTTGTGCATGGAGTGCGCAGCTTGCTGGGAGGGAAGGGCTCGGTCCAAGGCTCAGAGGCTGGGCTAGGGCGAGTCCTAAGGGTCTTAGGGAAGTGAACAACGTGGTGGTTCAGGGGCTGGGCTCGTTGGTTAGGTCCAAGAAACAGGAACAAGAGTCCTTGAGAAAGTGGGTTTCTCGGCTGGTTATTGTAGCTGTTGTTGTAGCTCCGGTTTCAGGGGCTCTGGTCAAGTCCTTAGGTCCTTAGGGTCCCAAGAGGGGTGCACTAGGGTCTGGGCATGGGCTGAGCCGGCTGGGTTGCCTGCTGGCTCGAGAGGAAACATGAGGATGTGAGGGAGGCCCTTGTGCGCGCAGGTTGGTGTTTCTTATCCAGGAAGTTTGTGCGTAAGTTCTAGGGCTTGGGCTGGTCTGGGCTTGGTCTGGCCATGGTCTAGGGAAGGTTAGTGTCAGGTGGGCTCGGTGGTTAAGGGCTGGAAGTGTCCTAGATTGTCTAGGAGTCCTCATGTGCTTAGGAGTCTCACACTTGCACACATGCATGCAATAGGGTCATGGGCAGGAGGTTTTTGAGCAAACTATTGTCTAGTTCTTTGGGCTGGGAATGGTCAGTAGGGTCCCTAGATGGGTTGGCTAGGTTTTGGCTTAAGGTGGCTCGGGCATGGCTCGAGTAAATTGGGAGATGGCTCGGGTGGTTCGATAATGTGTCAAAAACGAGATTTTAATAACTAAAATTGAATCCATGGGTCCACGGGGGTGGCTCATGACTTGGAAGGGTAGAATAAATCATAAAAAGGTTATGTTAAAATTTGGGATCAAAATAATGAGTTTTGGATTTATTCGGGATTTAATCGCCGCACGAAACGCTAATTAACGAGTTAATTGAAACGTCTAGTTTTATGCTTTATAAAATTATGAAAATTTATATTTAAGCTTAAATAATTATTATAAGTCTAATTTTAAAGTTTAGGAATTTTATAATAAAGTTTGAGATTTTTCGGGATTAAAACACCGTCAAAACAATTAATTAAAGATAAATAAAAAAGCCTAATATTTAAGCTAAATAAAATTATGGAAAAATTCATGCAAGCTTAAATAATTATTTGGGACATGTTAGAGTCATGAAATCATGGAAAAAGTCGAAATCGAAAAATGTCGAGTCCAGGGGTAAAACGGTCTTTTTACACCTAAAAATTAGTAAACGTCATGGCAGTGCCCTGAATGCTGTTTTATGTGCTAATTTGATTATTTTCTATAGTTATTGGTGTTTATGGAATTTTTTTATGTTAAAATGATATTTTAAATGTTTATGGGATTTTATATGTTAAAATGATATTTTAAATGTTTAAGGAATTTTAGATGGTTATGATTTAATATGTAAAAATGTTATTATACATGTTTTGAGGTTAAAATGTCATTTTAAATGTTTATGAATTGTTCATGATTAAATTATGATTTTTAAATGTCTATTTTGATTTTTATGATTTAAGGAAGACAT